>NC_061121.1:13599388-13603593 GCF_002878395.1 Capsicum annuum
CTCAACATTCAATCGTTATTAAAAACATTTTTCACTATGCCCATATAGTTTAAGAAAATCCCACATACCTTAGATTACAATATTTAAAGAGTAGAACTCGAATCTTGATTTGTTCCTTGGAAATCTTGGACTTAAGAAGTGATTTTCTTGATTTCTTGTTCTTGGAAGAAACCCTATTTTGATCTAATTTTTTAGAGTGAAAAGAGGATTTTGATGTTTTATAATAAAAAATGATTGACTAATACATTTATAGAGTAATTAAATCCATTGGGCAGATTTTCTAAAAAGGAAAAGTACCAAAACACCCCTTTTAAAATGTCCCATCTGTGCAACTTCGAACTCACCTGACAGCTTGGTTGACGGACCGTCAGGCTGGTGATGGACCATTACCTCGACCATCAGGTCAAGTCTAGTAACTGAGCTAACTATTATTCTTGATGGGCCGTCACTAACTTGATGGACCTTCGGGTTGGCCGTTGCACCTTCGACAGATTGACACCTCTCTATAAAATGAGCATAACTTTTTACCCCGGTATCGGATTAAGGCAAAACTGGTGGAGTTGGAAACAGTACTCAAAGAAATTTCATTTGATATATAGTAGGCTCCCTAATTCTTTATATTAAAAAAAAGGTACAATTGATGGAAGTTGACCCAAGTTTAGACTTTTACTAAAACTCAATCGATAGTAAATCTTTCAACTCATCTTTGAGTTAAGGGACCTTTATGATCTCAATTCATGCTCACTAGATTCCCACGCTACTTAATTGGTTAAAACTCTAAATTTGCATAGGATTTATTAGATTTTTGGAACTATTATGCGTTGTAATGACGGTTTACATTCTAGCCCAAAAATACGTGTTGTTACATTATCCCCCCTTGGGATCATTCGTCCTCGAATGATGACTCGGGACACAACAAGTATGATTTAAAGGAATAAATGGAAGAAAAAGAGTATTATAGGATTCGTACCTTCTAAATCATCATCCATGGCTTCAAAAAGATTCGGGTACCTTTCACGCATATCATTTTCTGACACCCAAGTAGCTTCTTCGGCTTTTTGATTCCTCCATATCACCTTAACCGAAGCTATTTCCTTGCTCCCCAACTTCTAAAATTGGCAATCCAAAATGGCAATGGGTTCTTGTTCATACAACAAGGAGTCTTTCACATTGATCTCCTCTACAGAAAATACTAGGGAATGATCTCCAATGCACTTCTTCAACATGGACACATGGAATACTGGATGAATAGAAGTCAGGCTTGCAGGAAAATCTAACTCATAGGCAACCCCACCAATCCTTTTCACAATCTGATATGGTCTTATGTAATGAACGCTAAGTTTTTCGTTCCTTCCAAAATGCATGACTCGCTTCATAGGGGAGACTTTGAGAAACACCCAATCACCAACCTCAAATTCCAACTCTCTTCTCTTAACATTGGCATAGGATTTTTGAACACTCTGAGCTATCTTAAGTCGCTCTCTAATGAACTTTACCTTCTCCGTTGCCTGTTGAACAATATCAAGCCCAAAAAATCAGTTTTTACCCACTTTATACCACCCCATTAGTGATCTACATATCCTTTCATAAAGTTCTTAAAAAGAAGCCATCTGAATACTGGCATGGTAGGTATTATTCTAGGTGAACTCTATCAGTGGCAAATGATCTACCCAACTACCTTTGAAGTCAATTGCACAGACCCTCAACATATCCGCAAGGGTTTGAATGGTGCGCTCAGCTTGCCCATCAGTCTGGGGTGGAACGCAGTACTCAGGTTCACTTGGGTACCTAAACCCTTCTAAAAAGACCACCAAAACTGCAAAGAGAATTGTGTACCTCGACCGAATATAATAGATATTGGTGACCCATGTAAGCAAACTATTTCCTCAATGTATATCTTTGTATAATCATCCCCCGAATAGTTATTCCTTACAGGCAGAAAGTGAGCTAACTTGGTCATCTGATCTACAATCACCCAAATGAAGTCATATTGGTTTTGCGACCTCAGAAACCCCGTGATGAAATCCATATTGATCATCTCCTATTTCCACATAGGCAAGGCTATCTCCTAGGAAGTACCACCTAGTGTCAAATGTTCCACCTTGACTTGTTGATAATTCAAACACTTAGAAACAAAATCAGCAACATAACATTTCATATTGTTCCACTAATAAGTTGTATTAAGGTCATGATACATTTTAGTAAAGCCTGGGTGAACAACACACCTCGAGGTGTGGGATTCATCAAGAATTCTCTCTCACAAATCATCCACTTTTGGTACACATAGCCTACCTTGATACCTTAAAATACCATCACCTTCTTCTGTTGACCAACATTTTTCTTAATCTGCATCAAGATGGGGTCTTCGACCTATTTTTCATTAACTTCAGCACTTAGGGAAGATTTAACTATCTCATGAACAGTTGCTCCTCTATTTTTGGAGTCCGAAAGTCGAACCCCTAGATTTGCAAGCCGGTGAATATCTTTCACCATCTCTCTTTTTACTTCCTCAAAATGAGCAACACTTTCCATTGACAAGCTGTTAAGGGCGTCGGCCACCACATTTGACTTGCCTGGATGATAGTGAAGGCTCATGTCATAATCCTTCAATATTTCCAACCAATGCCTCTTCTTGAGATTTAGTTCTTTCTATTAGAAAACATACTGGTCAATGAAAATATCAATGTGTACCCCATAAACATAATGCCGCTAGATTTTAAATAGAAACACCACATCCACTAACTCCAAGTCATAGGTGGGGTAATTTCGCTCGTGCAGCTTCAGCTGCCTAGATTCATAAGCTACCACCTTGCCATACTACATAAGCACACACCCAAGTCCCACTCGGATGCATCAGAGTACACAACAAAACCCTTTGTACCCTCAGGAAGGGTCAAAACAGGTGCAATAGTCAACTTGTCTTTTAATTTCTCAAAATATTCTCACAGGAGTCAGACCACACGAATTTCAACTTAATCTGTGTCAACTTAGTAAGTAGAGAAGCTATGGAAGAAAAACTTTCTACGAACCTTCTGTAATACCCCACCAAACCCAAGAAGCTTCGAATATCAGTTGGAGTCGGGGTCTGGGCCATTTTCTCACTGCATCAATCTTTTGGGGGTCAACCTTAATTCCCTCACTAAATACAAAATTCCCCAAGAAAGCAATAACTCTAAGCTAGAATTCACACTTAAAATTTTTTGCATACAATTTATGATCTTTGAGGGTCAGAAGGATGATAACGAAGGGCTATCTTAGAGAAACATTTAGCACCTTGGAGTTGATCAAGTAAATTATCGATTCTGGGAAAAGGTTAATTGTTCTTAACTGTGACCTAATTTAGCTAACGGTAATCTATAAAAATATGGAGGGAGCTATCTTTATTACATACGAAAAGTATAGGTGCACCCCAGGGAGAAACACTAAGACGGATAAACCATTTATTTAGAAGATCTTTTAGCTGTTCTTTTATTTCTTTTAATTTTGTAAGAGCCATTCTGTATGGCAGAATAGAAATAGGGTGGGTATTTGGCAAAAAGTCAATGCTGAAATCTATCTCTCTATTAGGGGGTATACCTGGGAGATTATCGGGAAAGACTTCTGGGAATTCATTAACTACAAGAACTGAATGGAGAAAAGGACTTTCAGCAACGAAATCTTTGACCCAAAAAAGATGATATAAACAGCTCTTGGAAATAAGCTTACATTATTTGAGATAAGATATGAATTTCCCCTTAGGTGCTAAGAAATACCCCTCCCATTCTATCATGTAATACCCCACATTTTGGACTAGAATGAAAATCCGTCATTCCTATGTATAGATATTTCAAAAGCCTTGAATCCTATGTAAATTTAGTGTGTTAATAAATTATGTAGTGTGGGAATCTATTTGAGCATGAATTAAGATCATATAGGTCCCCTAACTCAAGTACAAGTTGAAAGCTTTCCTATCGTTCAAGTTTTTGTAAGTGTCAAAACTTGGGTCAACTTCAAGCGACCATAACTCATTGTATATGATGAACTGGGTGAATTACTATAAATAAAATCAAATATGTTTGAATTATATTTCTAACAATACCAATTTCGCCTAAATATGATATCAGAGCAAAGAGTTATGCCTATTTTACTCCATCATGTCGGGCTGGCAACTGTGTGACGAAAATTTTGATGGCCTGTCACATTTGTGATGCCTTGTCAAAAATGTC
>NC_061121.1:13606593-13794272 GCF_002878395.1 Capsicum annuum
AAATAGGTGGAGTTAGAAAGAGGACTCAAAGAACTTTCATTTGATATAAATTATTCCCTCTAGTTCGTTATATACAAAAATTTATGGTCAATGTAATTTTACCCAAGTTTAAACTCTTACTAAAACTCAATCGATAGGAAAGCTTTCAACTCATCTTTGAGTTAAGGGACCTCTATGATCTTAATTCATGCTCAACTATATTCCCACACTACATGATTGATTAACACAGTAAATTTTTATAGGATTTATTGGCTTTTCTAACTATTATGCATAGGAATGACGGTTAACATTCTATCTCAAAAATGCGGGTTGTTACATTTACCAAGCCTCTAAAAGTAGAGACCTGAAATATGTATAAGTTATAAAACTTGTCACCTCAATCCATAATCATTGAACCTCTAGTAAGCTTCCACTGCCGGCACCAAGTGTGTTAGCATAACCCTCATCATGAAGGTTCCCTATAGAAATCAAATTCAGGCAAACATCTAGAGCATGCTTGACGTTATTGAGAACTAGTTTGGAACCATTATTACTTTCCAAAAAAACAATGTCAATGCCAAGTACTTTAACTTCATCATTATTGCCCATTTTCAACATCCCAAAGTTACCTGGAGTATAAGAAGAAAATAATTCCTTCTTTGGTGTAACATGAGAAGTAGCACCAGGATCCACAAATCAGCTAGACTTATCACGAACAAGATTAACGGCATTCTCACCACAAGAAACAAGAAGATCATCATTAGAAACAACTGCAACATGATTTTTATTACCGCCTTCATCCTTTTGACATCTCATATCTCTCTTATGCTTGTAACAATATTTCATGATATGCCCTTTTTTGTTGCAATAGTCACATGTAACATTCTTGAATTTGGACCTCGACTTGCTTCTACTTTTATCTCTATCATTCAAACCTCTGGACTTTTTTCTCCCCCTTTCTTCAGTAACTAAAACATCAGAGTGTGAAGATGAAGAAGATGAGGTTTAATATCTTCTTCTTATCTCTCTATTCAATACACTACTCTTAACATATTCCATAGTTACAACACCACTGGAGAATAATTAGTCAAAGAAACTCGAAGAGTTTCCCAAGAGTCTGGCAGAGTATTAAGAAGCCAAATTCCCAAAATTTCTTCATCGAACTTTACACCCATTCAGTACAGTTGGTCAAGGACACCCTGAAAATCATTCATATGATCAGAAATAGGATTTTCCTCTTTATACCTGATATTCATCAATTGCTTAAGTAGGAACAACTTATTATTGCTAGTATTTGAAGCATAAAATGTTTCGAGCTTGTCCCACAAACTTCTGGCATGTGTCTCATTCATATACGATCTCTAACATTATCTTCAACCCATTGTTTGATATAGCCACAAATTTGTAGGTGCTTAAATTTCCAATCCTCATCTATCATGGATTGAGGTTTAGCAGACACAAATACAGGTAAATGCTTTTTCTTGACAAAGAGAAGATCTTTCATTTTGCCCTTCCAAGTGTGATAATTACTACCATTCAAACATACCAACTTGCTCATGTTTTCATCCATCATTCAAATCGATAGTCAATAAAAACCCTCTCTGATACGACTTTATTGAGAAAGAGGCAAGGTAGCACTATCAAAGTGCCCGACAGGGTAGTAGCGGAAGAATAACCAAGTCTAAACTTTCCCTTTCAACTTGAACCAAGAGGATATAAGTAAATTCAAGAAAAACAAAGTAATATGGTAGTAAATAAATCACCACACAAATATGATAAGACAAGAATAAACCAATCACAGAGAACAACAAATTTACATGGAAAATCCTTCGGTGTGAAGAGTAAAATCCTACGGGACAAAAACCTCCACTATAATCACCAAAGAGTTACAATATTTTTTATTCAAAATGGACACCAGATAAGTTCCAAACAATGAACAACAACACAATAAGATAGCACCAAACTAGTGAATAAAAGGAGCACAAACACTAAAAATGCAGCTGCTGTTCAGAAATAAAAAATAAGAGCTACAGGCACCAAATCCAACTCCGTAAATTCCTAAATAAATATTGATATGAGAGGAACAAGTAATCCAAAAATTAGCTCAGTCGGATAAGAAATAAAGCGCAAATCGCAATTTGAAGTTGACAGTTGTGGCTGAAAATTTGGATGAAAATCAGCTTTCTTTTTCTCTCTTTGGCTGCTGAAATCTCTCTTTTGTGATTATAAATAAGATCTTAAAAGATCTATATATATGCCTCATAGTATTGGGCCTATGGGTAAAAGTGGATTGGTCCAAATTGGGCTTTATTTATCCACATGGGAAGGGAAAAGACCCATGACCCAACAGAAAGCATGTGTTGTTTTGGATTGATTTTCGTGGAATTTAAATGTAATTATGTGTATATATATATATGATTTCATTTGCAGTGAAAGGTTGAATGTAGAGCATAATTGATGAGACCTTCCTCTCAATGCGGATTTTTCTTGATTTATGCGATATGTGGTATTTACTTGCATGTTTTGAACTTCATTGTCAATTGATGGTTATCCACATTCGGGTTGAGATTGTTTGTAAATTGATGAGAGGGGGTCATTTTCTTTAGCTATATCCTTGCATGAAAATTAAGAATTGCATAAGGTTAAATAATTTACATGGCCACCACATATTTAAGTTATAAATCTTTTGGGTGGTTATTTGTATGTTTGGGATGAGAATAGGCTGTGGAATTGGTATGAATGACTTGCAAGTCTGGGTATGACAATACCCGGTGATAGCATGCCCTTAATAAAATAAATGTTCAATGTTGTGAAGGTAGGAAAGTACAGTTTTAAAGAATTGAAAATTTGGGCTAGAGGGGATTAGATGGCTAGCCGATGAAAGCACGAGTCATGAGACTCAATGCTAGAAATCGTGATTTGCTGACACGGAGTTATGGTACCCTACTTCGTAGTCTGGTGTACCTTGATTCATGTCGTCCTAACTTGGGACTAAGTTTAGGAGCCCTTCTTTGTGGATTGGTGCACTACCATGATATATTGATTTCACTGGGAATATGACACCATGTTGTGTGGTCTTGCATGTCTCCCCTACTAATACACCAATCCTTGCGGCAAACTTGGATTGAGGGATTGGGCGTTGAGTTAAGGAAGGATTCTATATAGACTGTGGAATGATTAGGATTGTAGTGTTAGGATCGATTAGCAGTTCACACACACTAAATCTATGGAGAGGATGAAGAAAACTAGAGAGAGAGTTCTTTAGGAGAGAGAGAGAGAGAATTAATTTCATGGTAACACCCATGGGTAACCTCCACGTTGGACAGGCTATTTATATTAATGACTCAAAGTATGTACAATTACACGGATAAATGAGAATAAAAAGTACAGCCTAAAATTTGGTGTAAATGTACCATCTTCTAATGTGCTTCGTGTTCGAATGATAGACCGGGTTCTTCACCAACTGTATTTCACTCTGGCTATCTGTGTAAAGAATCTTCTTAATCTACTTCTTTCCTATTTCTTCCAGATAATCTACCAGTCATATCATCTCCTTTCCAGCCTCAGCTATTACCACATACTCAGCCTTAGTAGATGAAAGAGCAACGCACTTCTGAAGCCTAGACATCCAACTCACTGTTGTACCACCTACGGTGTAAATGTATCCGAAAGTGCTCATGCTCGAGTCCATATCCCACCAAGATCAGCATTAATAAAACCTTGCAGAATCACTTCACCATTGGCAAAACAAAGTGAAGTACTGGATGTACTTTTCAGATATCTTAGAAGCCACTTCACAGCTTCCCAATGCTCTTTCTCGGGGTTTACCATGTACCTGCTAACAACTCCCACTGCATGTGCTATATCAGGTCTAGTTCAGACCATAGCATACATCAAACTCCCAAGTACAGAGGCATATGGAACAAGTGCCATGTGCTCCCGCTCCTGAGCTGTCTTCCGTGACTGCTCCTTTGACAATTTTGTGTGATTTGCCAATGGAGTAGTCTTGGGTTTAGCATCATTAACTCTAAATATGGCCAGCACCTTCTCAACATACTGCTCTTGGGATAGATTCAAATTGCCAGTAGATCTATCCCGAGAAATCCTCATCCCAAGAATCTATTTCGCTGCACCTAAATCTTTCATCTCAAACTCAGAAGACAGAATTGCCTTCAGAAAGTTTATCTCCTTCATAATGGATCCTGTAATCAACATATCATCCATATACAAGAGTAAAAATACATAAGAATCAGTTTATTTCTTTAAGTAGCAACATTGATCCTTTTCACTCCTGCGAAAGCCACTCTTACTCATAAAGGGGTCAAACTTCTTGTACCACTGTCTAGGTGCTTGCTTCAGCCTATACAAGCTCCTGTTGATCTTGCACACTATGTGTTCCTTGCCTGGAACTACAAACCCCTCTGGCTGCTGCATATAGATTTCCTTATCCAAATCTCCATGTAAAAACGCAGTCTTTACATCCATTTGCTCAAGATGCAAATTCTCCGATGCAACAATACTCAATAAAATTCGGATAGTAGTTAATTTCAAAACAGGAGAAAATATTTCAGCATAATCAATATCTTTCCTTTGTGAATATCCTTTAACTACTAACCGGGCCTTGAACCTTCTTTTGCTATCTGGTTCTGCCTTGATTTTGAATACCCACTTATTCAACAAGGCTCTCTTCCCTGCAGATAACTCAGTCAACATCCACGTGTTATTTTTCTCAAGTGAGCTTATCTCATCATCCATAGCTTGCTCCTACTTAATTGAATCATCCACCTGCAGGGCCTCAGCAACAGACTCAGGCTCCCCTTCATCAGTCAGCAATAGATAATGTAATCATGGTAAATACCTATCTGGTGCTCTAATGGTCCTGGATGATCTCCTCTCAACTTGCTCAGGTGTCACTTTTTCCACCTCTGGTTCCTCAATGACATTTTCTAGAGTTTGTTGAGTATCTGTTGTAACATCTTCGGGTGTACTCTTCGGCAACTCAAGCTCAACTCCTACTTTCTTTGTAGTTTCTTGAACTTTTTTCTCTCTGTTCTTGTACAAGACATTTTCATCAAATGTCATATCACAATGTCTTAGGATCTTCTTGTTCCTATCATCTCAAAACCTGTACCCGAACATGTCAGAACCATAACCTATAAAGTAGAACTTTATATCTTTAGCATCAAGCGTATCTCTCTTCTCCAGATCAACATGAACATAAGCAGTGCAACCAAAAGTTCTCAGTGAGAATACTTGAGCTCTTTTCCTGTCCATACTTCTTTAGGAATCTTGAACCCCAGAGAAACTGATGGTCCCCTGTTGATCAAGTATGCAGCTGTGCTCACAGCATCTACCCAAAATGTCTTAGTAGCCCACAGTGTATCCTCATGCTCTTTGTATACTCATTCAATATTTTGTTCATCCTATCAGCAACTCCATTCTGCCTTGCCTTCCCAGGAACTGTCCTCATCAATCTGATTCCCTTAGTTGCACAAAATTGTTTGAATTCTGAGTTGTTATATTCTCCTCCATTATTAGACCTCAGGCATTTGATTTTCAAGCCCGTCTGATTTTCAATTTTAGCTTTCCACCTCTTGAAAGTAGCAAACACATTTGACATATATTTCAAGAAGTAAACCCATACCTTCCTGCTGAAATCATCAATGAAGGTGACATAGAATCTGGATCCACCAAGTGATGAAACAGGAGATGGTCCCCAAACGTCTGTATGGACCATTTCCAGCCGTACTTTCTTCGGCTCTCTCGCAGTCTTCGTAAAGCTTACTCGTTTTAGTTTACCCATAACACAACTCTCACAAAGACCCATATCAACATATTTCATTCCCTTTAAAGCTCCTTTTGCAACCAACATCTTTATTCCTTTAGCACTCATGTGTCCAAGTCTGTTGTGCCACAGACATGAACCGGAAACACCCTTAGCAACAATAGCCATGTTTATACACCCTGCAGTGGTGTACAAAGTTCCAAATTATGCCACGTGCTACAACCATAGCACCCTTCACAATCTTCCACGAACCATTCCCAAACTCTGCTGCGTAGCCTGTGCTATCCAACTGACCAACAGAGATCAGATTCTTCTTGAGACTAGGAATATATCTGACATCCTCCAATGTCCACTGATTTTCTGCAGGAGTTTTTATACAGACATCCCCCTTTCCTTCAATCGCCAACGGCTTATTGTCAGTAAGATACACCTTTCCAAAGTTTCCAAACTTAAAGTTTTGGAACAATTCCTCGCTAGGAGATGAATGAAAAGATGCACTAGAATCCAATATCCAGGATTCAGTCGGGCTATCCACACTAAGTATTAGAGCATCCCTAATGTCTTTTGCTGAATTAATAGAATCATTATCATCTCCAGATTTTTTATTCTTCTTCTTCTTGGTTTTCTTGCACTCTATTCGAAAGTGTCCTTTTCTCCACAATTCCAATATGTCACGTTGGATTTTTGTGGAAAATTTCCATGATTCTTCGATTTTAATCTGTCATGTGTATTCTGACCGCTCAGTCGGTCTCTCCCCCTTTGGTCAACACTGAGAGCACTACCAGATGAATCCCCAATTTCTCATTTGTGAATTCTTTTGCTAAGAACATCTCAAATTTCATTAAACTTCAGTTTCTCAGATCCACGAGAACTGCTAATCGCAACAATAACAATATCCCAAGACTCGGGCAAAGATGGCATCAAAATCAGTGCTTTAATTTTATCTTCAAAATTAATGTCCACGGAATACAGTTGACTAACAATCATATTGAACTCGTTTATATGATCAGCAACAGATCCATTCTCAAGCATCTATAAATTGAACAATCTACGCATCAAATATACCTTGTTCATCGCAGATGGCTTTTCATACATATTTCATAGTGCCTTCAACAGATCAGACATGGTTTTCTCCTTGACGATGTTGAACGCCACGTTTCTCAACAAAGTCAACCGGATCAGCCCTAGAGCCTGCCGATCCTTGAGCTTCCAGTCCTCTCTCTTCATAGACTCCGAATTCACCTCGGTCAAGAGTTCATTAAGATCTTTCTGGTACAAATAGTCTTCAATCTGCATCTTCCAAAAATCAAAATCAGATCCATCAAACTTCTCGATTCCAAACTCGATCTTTCCATCTCCAGTGATCGTGATGAATCTCCCAAGCTCTGATACCAGTTGTTAGGATCGATTAGCAGTTCACACACACTAAATCTATGGAGAGAATAAAGAAAACTAGAGAGAAAGTTCTTTAGGAAAGAGAGAGAAAATTAATTTTGTGGTAACACCCGTAGGTAACCTCCACAGCGGAAGGGCTATTTATATTAATGACTCGGAGTATATACAATTACACAAAGTTTGAACCGCATGAACATTAATAAATAACAGTACATCACATATTAATCAGTCTCCACAACCTAACATGTAAGTCGTACCATCTAGCCCAGAAGTAAACAGAGAATGAGTCACGATTTTCAAGACTTGTTGAAATTCATTTCAGTATGCCCATATGTTTTCACTTATATATTATGGTCATTGTTTTATAAAATGCACTCATTATATTGTATAACAATATGCTATTTTGGGTTGTTTCACATACCAGTACATCCGTATTGACCTCTATATTTTAGGATCTGAGGCACAGTCCTAGGATCCCGCTAAACAGTAGATTGGTGTATCTGAGACTTGCAGTTGGTGAGCCTTTTCTATTCTGAAAGTCCTGGTTATTAGACCTTGTTATTTCATTTTGTTTATGGTCCGACTAGGGGCCTTGTCCCAACTTTAAACATGATGTTGGTTTTGATGTGTTAGAGATTTCACAAACTGATGTTAGGTGTTGTTAGAGGGTTATCGATTTCGTTTCCAACTGTTCAGTTGAATTATAACATTGACCATTTTTCGTATGATTAAATTTCCATATTTCTTTATATTATATGAGCATGTGCATGGGTGCCAGATAGACAAGGGGCGCCCCGACCTTCATGGTTCGGGACGTCCGTCGCAGCTAGGGTCTTGGCTTGGGTCGTGACACTAAAGAAAAAATCACATCAACAACAACAAAAAGAAAAAAATCCTATCTTTTTAACTGTTTTGTTTTGATACAACTGTAAAAAGAAATAACATAAAAAGTCATTATAAAAAAATAAAAAATTTTAAAAATCATTGAATCTTGAAAGAGGCCGTTACAATTCATGAACTGGCAAATATAAGACAACAACAACATTAAAAATTTGACAACAACAACATTAAAAATTTAATTCATTAAATTTACCTAATCAACCAATGCCTATCAGTTATTTAAAGAAATGTTTTAAATGCTTGATCTAAAATTCCAAGTGAAAAGCATAACAAAAATAATAATAAAAAGTGAAAATAAGAAAAACCACATAATCATCAAATTGCAATATGCTGATTGTAGAATTGACAAACAACAACAAATCAATTCCTCAAAATTGCAAAGTCTACAAAGTCAATCGATATATATCAATCATTCGGAGAAATCAAGAAAAAACCACACAAGATTTTTGAGGAATTAAAAAAATAAAACTTTGAAAAAATTTATAGAGGAAAACATCAAAAGTAAGAAAGAGACAAAAAGAGAAAAGAAATTAGTAAAAATCTCTAAATGAAAAGTACTGAAATTGGAAAAATCAAATAAGGGACAAAGAGAAACGAAAAAGTAAGTGATGAATTTATATTGGTGGAGAAAAACATATCAAGGTTGTAATTCTTGGGCAGAGTATCTCTAATCTCAACAAGGATTTTAAACCACAAGGGTTGGTGTGATGGTTCAGCACCTCACCCCTTAAGCAAGAGGTTGAGGGTTCGATGCCCACCTTTGGAGAATGGAGAAAACTCTGTGGCCAGTTCTCTACTGCTTAGTGCGCTGACTGTGGAACGGAGAATTAGTTTCACGTTTGCCGGCTGTGGGGATACTTGGAAAAAAAGAAAAGGATTTTATGTGTCAATTTGTGGTAAATTATTTAAATATATTCCTTATATGTATAGTATAATCTTTTTAAAATAAAACGAAGCAGGCTTTTGAACATAATTACAACTTTGGTATTTTTTTTCTCTGCGACTATTAATTCATCACTTACTTTTATTTTCTTTCACTTTGTCCATTATTTGATTTTTCTAGTTTTAGTACTTTTTATTGAGAGATTTTTACTAATTTCTTTTCTCTTGTCTCTTTTTACTTTTGACATTTTCTTGTATACATTTTTCCAAAGTTTTATATATTTGGTTTCTCAAAAAATCTTGTGTGATTTTTTCTTGATTTCTCTGAATGATTGATGTATATCGATTGAGTTTATAGACTTTACAATTTTGAGTTACTGATTTGTTGTATTTTTTTTTTGTCAATTTTTTTTGCCTGCTTTATAAAGGAAAATATTTACAAAGATAAATATTATTTGAAGTTAAATTTAAAAAGTGGTATTTGAAGATCGAAATTATATGTCCGGAAAAAATTATTGGCAAGTTTAAGTTTGATTTTTGTATAAAAACAATTAGGCTATAATCAGAAATGAACTAGCAGATGAACATAAAAATTATATTATGCATATTTAAGTTGAACATTATTGTTTATATATCGAATATTGAATTCCTTTCTTGAAATTCATAAGTTGCCTCTGGCGGCAATTATGGAACAATATATTATATTATACATAATTATCTAAGATTTTTAATTGTTGATAATATACAAAAATAATTATTTTAAAAATATTTATTTATGCATACATGAATTCTATTATGATAAAAAAAAATTTAGTCGAATTTCTTTATAATGGTATTGGTGGCATTTGGTCGAATAATTATTTGATTTATATAGTGAAATGTTATTAAAGATAACTCATTTTTTAAAAAAATAAAATAAAATTGATTGATATAGTAAAATGTTGTTATAGAGAATAATTGTCATAGAAGATTTGATTGAATCTCGTAATCTAATTGATTAAAATTATCTCATTTATTGAAACCCGTAATCGGAGTCTTGGGGGAACTGGTAAAGTTGCAGTCATCTGACCAGCAGATCACGGGTTCAAGCCTTGGCCTTTGGCAGAAATGCAAGGTAAGGTTGCCTACAATACCCCCTTGTGGTCCCCCGCATAGCGAATGCTTAATGCACCGGACTGTCCTTTTTATTGAACCCTCTAATCATTATTTAGGCACAATTTGAAGATGCATTTCCCCCTTATCATTTTCTGTGTGTGTTGTTTTATTAATATCTAATATAACATTAATTTTTCAATTATTTTTCCGGTGGAAAATTTCTTCATATGTGCTTAAGTTCTAAGGATCAATAAAATTGAGTCTCAACAAGTTTAAACTAATCAAATAATTCAGAAACTCAAGAAAAAATTTAAATAACATAAACAAACTGTAAGTTACCTCTTCTAAGAATTTTACAATAGCACTTCACCAACCTGAGATGTGGCGTAGTGGTGGAATTACGTTACCTTTAACCAGAGGCCTTGAGTTCGAGCCATGTATATAGATGAAGAAAATCTTGTTGGAAGTGTCACCCCCATAATAGCCCTGCAGTGCGCGACCCAAATTACTTGGGGTTTCAATCTGAATACCGAAAATCGAGTGAGAAATTAAAAAAGAAACAAAACTAATGGTACTTCAATCGTCTGATATCTTCAACCGATCATAGAAAAAAATAATTTCTTCAACGGAATCTACAAAAATCAAGTAAGATAAATCATCCAATTATTTTTCGCCATACCAGAGAAAGTGAATAAAGAAACAAAAATTATATAATATATAAAATAATTTTTTTATATAATTAACTATTATACAAAGCAGACAAAAAAAAGGAATGAAAAGAAAAATAAAAAATAATTTATTTTCACAAAGCCCAAAGTTTTGCTAAAGTCGGACCTAATAGTTGATGACGATCTTGCATTGTTAGAGATTATTTTACAGGAAAAAGTTATCTTTCTGTGAACCAACACATATTAATTTATTAAAATTAATTACTTAATTTAGTTATTTTATTTTACATATTTAGCATTCAAATTTTGACATACATACCAAAAACAAAATACTATTAATAAATATATTTAGATAAATTATTATTCACTTGTCCTTAAATGAATAATTAATTATTATTCGGCTCATGAGGTAGAGCAGTAATATAGTGAAATTGAAAAAAAAAAAGGCAATTAATACCTTTTTGGTATTTTAAAATGACAATATCTTAGATATTTTCTTTAACTAAAATGACAAATGCATAGCACCCGCGATCCATTTATTCGTGTTCTAAAGTTTTTTCACACTTTAAAGAACTTAATAAGATTTCAATCGTAAGATATTTTGTCTAATATATATTGATGGTTCTACCCATTTTTTATTTTTGATTGTGAATATAAATTCTATATTTATAAAAATGGCGATCTAATCTTTTTTTTATAATTTAATTTCTATGCCCTAATATGTGTACATATAAGTAAAAGGATGCACAAATGAATACATAATCTATTTAATGTAAACTTTATTAAATTGAAACGATAATGAAAAAATTACTTCATATACAATAACAAAACACACAATTTATAGTATACACTATTAACAATAAAAGTAACATGTAGGGAAAGTGAAAATTCCTTTTTGAACACACTATTTCAAACGTGATATAATTTATGTCACCTAAGTTTAATTAAAACTCAAAAGTGATTAATTTCAAAGATTGTTATAATTATATGAAATTTTTTTTACAAATATTGGTGAAGTTTAGGGAGTACACTATAAGTAACTTAATTTTTAGTTTCATAATTTTAAGTTGTAAATCAGGAGATTTGATTTTAATTATTTTTTTAATAAAAAATAGTTAATAAATCTATTTAATTTCATTAATAAGCTTCTAATTCAAACGAATTGCAATTATTATTTCAGATTAGCTCCTATGCGATGTCATCACATCATTGTTGAAAGAAAAAAGGGTCAAATATGTCATTGAACTATCAGAAATGGGTCATTTATGTCATCAGTTAAAAATTCAGCTCCTTCATGTCATTGCAGTTGCAAAATCAGCTCATCCATGCCATTACTTTTTAATGGTGGATTTTCAAAAATAACTTACCCCGTAGCCTTTTATTAGAGGTTCATGTCATTAAATAAAATGAGGAAAAAAACTCAAATATGGCATTGAACTATAAAAAAAATGACTCATTTATGTGTTCAGTTAAAAGTTTGACTTATTCATGTCATCGTCATTACAAAATAAGATAACCCATGTCATTCCTTTTTAAGAGTGGATTTTCAGAAACAGGTTTGCCACATGACATTTTATTAAAGATCCACGTCATTAATTAAAATAAATCAACATTAATTTCAACATATCTTAGACCTATTAAAAGAAATCGGTCCATTTAACATAACTCGACCCACACCCATTAAAGTATTTTTTTTCTACAACAATAACTATTTTTGAAATGGGTCTAAGATATATTGAAATTAATATTGATTTATTTTAATTAATGATGTGGACCTCTAATAAATGGTCACGTGACAAAGCTATTTTTTACCATTAAAAAGTACTGGCATGATGAGCTGGTTTTGTAACAACGATGACATGAATAAGCCAAACTTTTAACTGATGGTATAAATGAGTCATTTCTGATAGTTCAATGGCATATTTGAGTTTTTTCTTAATTTAAATTAATGACATGAACGTCTAATAAAAGGCCGCGTAGCAAGCTGTTTTTGAAAATCCACCGTTAAAAAGTAATGGCATGGATGAGCTGATTTTGTAACGGCGATAACATAAATGAGTCAAACTTTTAACTGATGGCATAAACGAACCAATTTTGATAGTTCAGTGATATATTTAAGTCCTTTCCCTTGTTGAAATAATAAATGCGATTTATTTGGATTAGAAGCTTATTAATAAAATTAATTATATTTATTGACTATTTATAAGAAAAATAAAAATTAAATTTGTTTGTTGACCACTTAAAATTATGATAGTAAAATTCAAGTTAATTACATTGTAATCCTCAAATTTTACCCATATTTATAGATATAAGCTTCTTTTGATTCTAACAAATTTTGAAATTAATCATTTTGAGCTCTAGTCAAACATACGACATAAATTATTTTCACTTTTGAGCTTTTACTTTGGGCCAGATTTTAGACAATCTTTGTTTACAATTTAGAAGTATTTCAATTTATGTTTTATGTATTTTGTATTATGAATTTAGCCAAATCCCATTAATTAATTCAAACATCAATAAAAAGGCATAAATGTTTTTTTTTATTTTTCAAATTTATTTTGTTTTAGGGACGTAAAGCAGGAGGGTTGGGCTAAAATTATAAAGATTAACATGCACTCAATTAAAGATCGAATTGAGTTTGATCAGCTCAAATTTATTTTTGGATTAAAATAGATAGGAGCGATTTGACATAAAGATTTTTTGTCAAGAATATAAAAAATTGAGCATAAAAAGTTTGTAATAACCTTAGTGAAGCTTTTGTATGTTGCATTTCTCTTGAGCATGTCATGTGAGTGGGAAACAGTATTTAAGTCCCCTAAGTTAATTTTCACCATTTATTTTTTTGAAATAATAGTGATAATTATATACTAAACTTTTATTAGGCTACAACGCTAAATTTGTGTCATTGTACCTGCTACGTCTATCGCCGGACAGAAGTTAGGTAACCATCAAATGACACTATTTTAGCAGAAAGTTTGGTTGAGATTGCAAAGTAGATCTAAAATGCTGAGTGGGATTGTGTTTGATAAGTAATTCAACCTGAAGGCTTATATTTTTCATGTTGATGGACTAATGATACATTATAATTAAAATAGTCTTTATGTAGTCACGTCAGCATTAATTGTTGATTAAAAATATGAATAACAAATGAGTGAATCAACCGTTTGAAGAAGAATGAGCCCGCGGTATACACGACAAAGGGAGAACCCATTGAGGGGTCTACATACACAAAGGGTACCAAAATCATTTCATAGGTCATTCTTGATATTCATGACAAAAAAGTCTTGACGATAATATTTATTTAAAATGGATTGAGAATTAGTTGAGTCATGATCCCCCTATTCTGACCTGCTTAATCCAAACAATACAAATATATTACTGTTAACCCTTGTAATCACAATCTGAGGTTAACTTTTTTAAAAAAAAAAAGGTAAAAATCTAGTTCTTCATTTTTGAAGGGAAAGTCACCAAACATATACACAAACCAAAATAACATTTACTACACATGTCCAAGCTTTTGTTTTTGCAATAACCGTTTGCAACCTATAAAAGCAACACTTGCTGTAACATCAAACAAACCAATAACAATTTAGCAGCATAAATTATAGCCTTATGCTAAAGCAGTTCGCAAAAAAAATACAAAAATACTAGGGGCAAGCCAGGTTAAAATAAAATGGGTTGAATTACAAATTGAATTGGGCTCAATTGAGGATCCTTTTAAAATGGGTTAGACTTCAATGGGTTGAGATTTAATCGAATTTCAAATTATCTTATGCCCAACCCGTAAAACTTTGGAGGAACTACTAGTGTTTAGGCTCATTTGTCAGCCTAATGAACAGGAAATTTGCAATGTCTCATTGGTTCTTATGGCTTTATAGTCAATCAATATATAGACAGAAAAAAAGATGATACCTTAATTTAACCACAAGAGGCATCAATATAATAACGATAGATACTTACTCGCACTGGGTATCAACAGAGGACAATAATAGAACAATGATCTCCACTTTTAGTAATTTTTTTTTAGAAGAATGATCCATAATACTTCTACAAAGGGAGTCTCACTCTATTGAATCCAAATAATGGATCATAGATGCCCAGTTGATGTACTGCAAGATGTGCTATTGGAGTATTAGTTTTTAAAACCATCCAAAAACCTAATATTGTACCTTCAACATGAAGATATAAAACCACAACAAAATTTGACACTTTCTCTATCCTATTTTATGTGTCATCATTTTCTTTTTGATCTGTTCCAAAAAGAATATCATCTTTTTTTATTTGGTAACTATTTAAAGATACAATTTCACTTTTACTCTTATTGATCCCACTTAATTTAAGATAGTAGTAGTACTACAATTTTGTAATAAAAGACAATTTGGTAACATCACCAAGTCTTTTCTTATTTGTTATAATCCATGTTCGGCCAAAGTATGCCAACTTTAGTTGCCACCACCTCTTTTATCCCTCCTCATGTATTTCTACTACTGGTAACCTTCTCCCCACTGTCCGATGGAGAGTTTGTTCTCTCGCTGCGACCTGAAAAATCAAATACAATACGACCATTAAGGGGAGTCTTGAAGCAATGATAAAATTATCTCTATGCTATATAGGTCATAGGTTCGAACTGTGGAATCAACAAGTGTTACTTGTGTCAAACCCCATTGAGGTGCGACCCTTCCTCAAATCCTGCGGAAAGTTTCGTGCACAGAACTGTCCTTTTATTAAGATAGAACAAAATGACAAGCATATACATATATAAAGTACCTTTGTTAGGTCTCTTGAATCTTATGTAAGCCTCTTTACCCTTCACAATAATGTGATGAGTCTAGAATTAAACATTGAATAAAGAAGACAAACATTAAAAGATGAACAATGAACATAAAACCAAAAAATATTTTGAATAAGAGGATGTGTAAATTAAAATTCATTACTTGGACAGCATTTTGAGCAGAAATTGCATCTTGAAAATGTACAAAACCGCAACAATATCCATCCTACATTCAAAAGAAATTAATTATTAAAAGGTTTAGGCAAATGATTAACCAACAATAATAACCAAAAAAAAAAACAATATGAAACATTTATACCTCATAAGTTTTGAGTTGAACGTCCTGAATCTGAACTGATCCAAACTCTTTGACAACAGCATGGAGATCACTTCGTGTTGTGTTTGATGGCAATCCTCCAATATATATCGATTTATCTATAACATATATGTAAACGTATATTTCAACAATTCGCTTAAAATTCTAAAAGTTTCATCAATTTTTTGACTAAAGCAATGCAAATTTACGTTGGATATCATCATAATTGTCTTGTGCAACATTGGTTGGAAGAGCTGTAAGTTTCTCCACACCACTTGAACTAGACATCAGAGCCTGAACAAAGCTATTGACTTGAGTTCTATTAGGTTTTGATGGTAGACCAGCATTTGCAGCAACACTTACAATCTTGTGTGGTGTATTTGTTGATGATGAAGGTCTACCTTGCTTTATCTATAAAAAATATTTCAAGTTAGGCAAAGCTTTAGATGTAAAACAATACGAAAAATATGACTAACGAATAGCATATGAACCAAACGACTCATAAAAGTAAGACTAACGACTAGCATATGAACCAAACAATTCATAAGAGTATGACTAATAACCAGCATATGAACCAAACAATTTATAAGTGTATGACTAATGACTAGCATAAGAACCGAACGACTCATAAAAGTATGACTAACGATTAGCATATGAACCAAACGACTTATAAAAGTATGACTAACGACTAGCATATGAACCAAACTACTCATACAAGTATGACTTACGACTAGCATATGAACCAAACGACTCATAAAAGTATGACTTACAACTAGCATATGAACCAAACGACTCATAAAAGTATAACTAATGATTAGCATAAGAACCAAACGACTCATAAAAGTATGACTAATGACTAGAATATGAACCAAACGACTCATAAAAGTATGACTAACAACTAGCATATGAACCAAACGACTCATAAAAGTATGACTAATGATTAGCATAAGAACCAAACGACTCATAAAAGTATGACTAATGACTAGCATATGACTCATAAAAGTATGATTAATGACTAACATAAGAACCAGACGACTCATGAAAATATGACTAACCATTGAAGCATAGCTAACTTTCGGAGCCTCATTCGCAATGATTGGAGTCGTCTCGACGACTTGTTCTTCTTTTTGGCCTGAAGCAATAGTATTTTCAGCTTTGCTCTCAGTAGCTAGTAATTTAAATGGAAAAGAACTTAATATAGTAATAATAAAGGTTAAGTTATACACACTGACAAGTTAAATATTTATACAGTAACGTCATAATAATGATCAATAAACACTAATATTGACATAATGTCGAAGCAATCAAGAGACCAATTGAGAAAAATGTTGAAAGTAAAAGGGCATACCTAAAGGAGCAACTGCAGCATTTTCATCTACCTTTTCCTCAACGATTGTTGAAGATTCTTCTACGCCGATAAATCTAAAAATATCGTTCAACACATAATATCCCATCTCTTGTGGAGTAAGAAAAAAAGTTTGAGAGAACCTTTTTCTCGACTCATCTTGCCCAATCAAGCACCCTGTCACCACCACTAAAACACCTCCGGCAGCAGATGTTTGGCAGTCAGTAGTTGTGACTTCCACCTTGTTACTCTTAAAGTGAGACGAAATGATGAATTCGTTTATGCCCTAAAATTATATAGATATTAAAAGCCTTATTAATAATCCTTTTTCAAAAATATGAAAATTAAGCCAAAAATTATTCAGTAACAACTCAAGCATCAATGATAATGATAAACTTAAAAATAGAAACAAAGTTTTATTTAAAGTTAAAAGACACTCAAACTTTAATACTTTAATGATGATAAGAAATTACAAAAAAATATTCCACAAAATTTTACAATAACCATTATGGTACAAGTAAATTATACATGCAATAATTAATGTCAATATTTATTCAATGCCTCAAAGTTGATATTCAAAGAAAGGATCAAAATGTTTATCATAAATCTTAAGTAAATGTACAACATGAAACACTATAAGATTCAAAGGCCTAACAAAATGTTCTAGCATATATATATATTTTATTGTAATATAATACTTACTTCAGAAGTAGTCACAGACTTAATTTCACCATCTGGCAATGGCCAACTTAAAACACTATTTTCCTTGTAAAATCGATACATCAGATGGATTAAATTTTGTGAAATATGATAGTATTGATCCACAAAAGAGATGGCAACGATTTCAGGAGTATGCTTGGTTGATTGAGTTGCCATTTCTGCCCTACAATAAATCAAATAAATAGATGGTTAATAAAAATAATTTAATTAATTTAAATAAAAAAATTATATAGTCAAAGACTGATATACTTCAAATAAAAAAAACATTATAAATGCTAATGAATAGTTTAAAGAGCATAAACATCTAGGCAAAGACTTTTTATCTATCACTAGGTAAAATAATTTGGTAATTAAAAAAATAATAAATAAATACTATCTTGAATCATTTAAATAAAATTATGTCAAAGTCAAGTCTCTTTTGACTATGCTACAATAGTAAACATATCACATAAAAATAAAGAGCATTAAATTATAAATAATCATCAAAAAATATTTAAAATATAAATTAATATTTTAAATTATAACTATATAAATATTAGAGAGAGATATTTTATGAGTCAAAGTCAAAATTAAAATATAATATAATTTTTCCTAAACAAAATAGTCAAACTAAAAGAAAATCTAACAATCCAAGATCTTTCAGAAAGTTGTGTCGTTGATTTACGTATAAAATTTTAACTTGACCCAAGTCAAACCCCATGTCAATCATAATTTGCACTACTTGAAAATGTGAATTTTTGATGGACGAAAATTCGATGAAAAATCCATCAGAAATATTTTCACAATGTTAAATATAAATTTCTGACAGAGGAAAATTTCAATGGGAGCTCTGCAAAGACGTTTTCAACAAGTACATTTCTATCAAAAAAATTATGTTAAAAATTTATGTTTACAAGTTAATTTCTATAAAAAAAAATATCTATGTTTCTAGTATGTCTCTCTTTCAAAAAATTATATGACCACAAACATAAAGTTTTTTGTTCTAAATGATTGTATAAAACTAATAAATAAAAGATTGATCTTGATATATGATAAACTTAATCAACAAATAACCTTAAGGAATTATGAATCCAAAGCCTAAAAAGGAAAATCCTTAAAAGAAAAAGAACATTCTTTTTATACTTAAACTTCCTCAAAAAGTCTTATCTAAGAAAAATCACAACAACAAAAAAGAAAAAAAAATTCTAATCTTTTTTACTTTTTTGATTTGATACAACAATAAGAAGAAACAACATAAAAATCATTCTAAAGGAAAAAAAAGGTTTTAAAATCATTGAATCTTAAAAGAGAGCGTTACAAATTCATGAAGTGGCAAAAATTAGACAACAACAACATTTAAAATTTAATTCATTAAATCTACCTAATCAATCAATGCATATTAATTATCCAAAGAATTGTTCTTTAAAGGTTTGCTCTAAAATTCTAAGTGAAAAGCATAACAAAAATAATAATAAAAAAATAATTTTACTTTTAGTTTGATACTACAGTAACAAAAGATAGTATCATAGAACTTCATAAAAGTTCTACAATCATCAAATCTAGGAAAGAAAAGGTGTTATAATATCAAGAATTGACAAAAAGATACAACAACAACAAATCAATAATTCAAAATTGTAAAGCCTACAAAGTCAATCGATATATATATATATCAATCATTTGGAGAAATCAAGGAAAAATCACACAAAAATTTTTTAGAAATAAAAAAAACTTTGGAAAAATTTATACAAGAAAACATCAAAAGTAAGGAAGAGACAAGAGAGAAATGAAACTACTGAAAACCTCTGAATGAAAAAGTATCGAAATTAGAAAAATCAAATAAGACAAAGAGAAGCGAAAAAAGTAAGTGATGATGAATTTATAGTGATGAAGAGAAAAAATATCATGGTTGTAATTCTTGAGTAGATTATCTCGAATCTCATCTAGGATTTTATAAGTCAATGTGTACTGAATTATTTAAATATATTCCTTATATGCATATTATATATATATATTTTCAAATAGTAAAATGAAGTAAGGAATTTGAACATGAATTTATTGATATTTGAAAAGCTAACTAACTAATACTTGAAATTAAATTGAAAAAATAAATTTGGATGTTGAAGTTGTGTCTCTGAACATAAAAATATAGTTGAAGTTTTATAAGTGAAAATTTAAAAAGAGAAATATTATTTGAAGTTAAATTTAAAAAGAGGTATTTGGAGATCGAAATTATATGTTTGAAGAAAAATTATTGAAAAGTTTAAGTTTGATTTTTTATATTAAAACAATTAGGCTATAATCAGAAACGAACTATCAGATGAACATAAAAATTACATTATGTATATTTAAGTTGAACATTATTGTTTATATATCGTATATTGAATACCTTTATCGAAATTCATAAGTTGCCTCTGATGGCAATTATGGAATAATATATTATGTTATAAATAATTATCTAAGATTTTTAATTGTTGATAATATAAAAAATAGTTATTCTAAAATATTTATTTATGCATACATGAATTCTATTATGATATAAAATTCTTTAGTCGAATTTCTTTATAATGATATTGGTGTTATTTGGTTGAATAATTATTTGATTTCTATAATGAAATGTTATTAAAGATAACTCAGCTAAAAAAATTGAGTGATATATAAAATGTTATTGTAGAGAATAATCATAATAAAAGGTTTGATTGTATCTCTTAAAGTAATTGATTAAAATTATTCAATTTATTGAAACTCCTAATCATAATTTAGACATATTTTTTAATACGCGTTTTCCTTCTATCATCTCTTATTTTGTATGTGTGTTGTTTAATATCTAATATAACATTGATTTTTTTAATTACTTTTCAGGTGTCAAATTTCTTCATATGTGCTTAAGTTTTAAGGATCAATACAATTGAGTCTCCAACAAGTTTAAACGAATCAAGTAATTCAGACACTCATGAAAAAAATTTAAAATAATATAGACAAATTGTAAGTTAACTCTTCTGAGAATATTGCGATAACACTTCATCAACATGAGTTATGGTATAGTGGTGGGATTGCGCCACTTTTAACTAGAGGACTTGAGTTTGAGCCATGTATATAGATAGAAAAAATCTTGTTTGGAGTGTCATCCCAAGAATAGCCCTGCAGTGTGGACTCAAATTACTCAAGGCTCCAATTCGGTTATCGAAAATCGGATGAGAAATCAAAAAAGGAAACAAAACTGATGGCACTTCAATCGTTTGAAATCTTCAACCGATCATATAAAAAATGAACTTCTTCAACTGAATCAACGAAAAATAAAATAAGATAAATTACCTAATAAATTTTTTCGTCATGAGCGTTCATCGAGTAGACATATGTAGACATATGTAAAAGGACATAGTCATGAGCGTTCATCGAGTAGACATATGTAAAAGGACGACTTCAACAAAGTAAGATAAGTTGATTGATCATTCACTGTTGGAGAATTGATTTTCTCGTCGTATAAATTTATCATGACAATATCTCAGATAGTAGTCGTGACGCTACCGGCGGATTGAATTGGTAACAGAAAAAAAGTGAATAAGGAAACACAAATTGTATGATATATAAAATAATTTTTTATTTAATTGATAATCATATAAAGCATACAAAAAGAAAGAAAGAAAAAGAGCGAGAAGGAAAATAATAAATAATTTATTTTCACAAAGGATCCGCCCATGATTTTGCTAAAGTGGGACCTAATAGTTGATGACGGTTTGAGGTTGTTAGAGATTGTTTTAAAAAAAAAAAAGTTATTTGTCTGTACATGCACCAACACATATTGATTTATTAAAATTAAGTACTTAATTTAGTTTTATTTTATTTTATATAGACATACATATTAAAAACAAAATATTATCAATAATATATTTAGCTAAATTATTTCACTTCTCCTTAAATGAATAATTAATTATTATTCAGCTCCTTGAAGTAGAGCTGCAATTTGGTGAAATTGAAAAAAAGGCAATTAATATCTTTTTGATATTTTAAAATGTAATATTTTAGATAATCTTTTTTTACTAAAGTGATAAATACATTACCACCCCCAATCCATTTATTGTGTTCTTAGGTTTTTTAGTTTTTGCACACTTTAAAAAACTTAATAAAATTTTAATTGTAAGATTTTTTGTCTAATATATATTGATGTTTCTGTCCAATTTCAATTTTTAATTGTGAATATAAATTTTATATTTATAAAAATGATGATTTAATATTTTGTTATAATTTAATTTCTATACACTAATTTATGTACCATGTAAATAAAAGGATGCACAAATAAATTCATGATCTATTTAAAACTAAATTTTATTAAATTAAAAAAAAATGAACAATCATTTCATAAAAATACTATAACAAGACAAACGAAGTGAAAATTCATGTTTGAACACACTATTTCAGAAGTAAATAAAATTTATCTCACCAAAGTTTAATTAAAACTCAAAGTGATTAATTTCAAAGCTTGTTAGAATTACATGAAAGTACAAATTACAAATACTGATGAAGTTTAGGGAGTACACTATAAGCTACTTAATTTTTATTTCCATAATTTTAAGCCGTAAATCAAGAAATTATATTTTATTCTTTTTCTTAAAAATAGTCAACAAATTTATTAAATTTCATTAATAAGCTTCTAATCCAAAGGAATGACATTTATTATTTCAACAATGATGTGTTGGCATCACAAAGGAGCTAATGTGAAATAATAAATGTGATTTGTTTGGATTAGAAGCTTATTAATGAAATCAATTATATTTATTGATTATTTGTAAGAAAAAATAAAAATTAAATTGTTTGTTGACCACTTAAAATTGTGACACTAAAATTCAAGTTACTTACATTGCAATCCTCATATTTTGCCAGCATTTATAGTTTTGAACTTCTTTTGGTTCTAACAAGTTTTGAAATTAGTTATTTTGTGCTCTAGTCAAACTTAGATGACATAAAGTATATGCACTTTTGAGTTTTCACGTTGGGCCATTTTTAGACAGTGTTTATTTACAATTCATGAAGTATTTCAATTTATGTGTTATATATTTCGTATTATGAATTTGGTCGAACCCCATTAATTAATTTAAACATCAATTAAAAGGCTTAATTGCTTTTTATTTCCCAAATTCATTTTGGTTTAAGGACGTAAAATGAGAGGATTGGGCTAAAATTAAAATGATTAAGATTTGAGATGCATTCAATTAAAGATTGAATTGGAGTTGACCAACTCAAATTTATTTTTGGGATAAAATAGACAGAAGGGGTTTGACATAAAAACTTTTTGTCAAGAGTATCAAAAATTGCACATCAAAAGTTTGTACTAACCTTAGTGGTATGTTCCATCTTTTGTATGTTCCATTTGAGCTGTGAATATTACCTGCTAAGTCTATCGCCTAACAAAATTTTGGTAACCATCAAACGACACTATTTTAGCAGAAAGTTAGACTGAGATAGCAAAGTAGATCTACAAAATAGAGTGAAATTGTGTTTGATAAAAAATTCAACCCAGAAGGCTTATATTGTTCATGTTAATGCACTAATGGTACATGATAATTAATAAAGTCTTCATGTAGTCACGTCGCATTAATTGTTGATTGAAAATATAAATGACAAATGAGCACATCAACCATTTGAAGAAGAGTAAGGCGAGTGGTATACACAACAAAGGGAGAACCCATTGAGGGGTCTACGTACGCAAAGGATACAAAAGTCATTTCATAGGTCATTCTTGATATAGTGACAAAAAAGTCTTGACATCAATAATTATTAAAAATGAACAAAAAATAAAGTTCAATCATAACCCGTCCACTTTAACTCACTTAATCCAAACAATACTAGAATATTGTTATTCCCTCTTATACCACAATTTGAGTTCCAACTCAAAGAAGCAAAAAAGTGAACTTCTTATTTTGTAGACATATATGTATGTATATATATATATATATATATTCTTCAGCATGGAAGATATGATGACAACCTCCAAAAAATTACTGGGGCAATAAGTCATACTTACAAAGAACCTAGGAAATCTACTACTTGACC
The DNA here is from genome assembly GCF_002878395.1 of Capsicum annuum. NCBI lineage: Eukaryota > Viridiplantae > Streptophyta > Magnoliopsida > Solanales > Solanaceae > Capsicum > Capsicum annuum. Next base: position 13,630,477 of record NC_061121.1, read on the forward strand.
TGCTTAATCTAACCCTCTTCTTTACAAAAAAAAATAAAAAGTACTAATGCTAGATTCTTTGACTCTCTGCACGGGTTTAGTAGTATTCTCAAAATATCTATTATTTCTTTCCATTCAAATGTACCACCATATACATGAAGGAACTATGTTCCACCATTTTTCCGAGCTTTGCTCCCTCCTCTCTTCATCCAACAGCTAAGAAGATCCGTAATATTCTCAAATATTACCCAGGGTCCTTGAGTTAGGTTGAGGAATATGTGCCATATTCAAGAAGTGGTTATGCAATGAAGGAACAAATGACTGTTTTCTTTTTTCATTACAGAAGAAACACCTGGAGAAAATTTGGAAGCCCCTTTTTTTCAATTTTTCCTAAGTCAAGCATGCTCTCCGACAGACCAACCATGTGAAGTACTTCACCTTGGTTAGAATGTTACATTTCCATATTTATCTCCATGGTCCAGGAATGCCCCCTGGTTGTACCAAAAGTTCTCTTTTATAAAGTCTTTCTACTGATAACCTCACATCTTTTTCATGTCTTCAACTTATAGTGTCTAGTTTTGCATTGCAACTAGGGAAATCATTTAGTCTCTGTAATAGCATAGCAACTCTGTCAATCTTCCAATCATTTAGGAGCCTTCTAAATGTAAGGTTTCATCCTTGAGGAAATCAGGTCTCTGCAATTGTTGCTCTAGGATTACCACAAAAAAAGAATAGTTCAGGTTATGCATCCATTAAAGGCTCTTGACCAATCTACTGGTCCTTCCAAAAGTAGATTTTGGTTCTCTTTCCCACTTTGTAGCAAATGTTATCAGAAAATGTAGGCCACAAGTTCCTAACTTTCCTCCAATCAGAAACCCCATAAGTACTAGTAAAAGTATTGGAAACCTACTGGTCAATTTGATTATATTTACTAGTAATAACTTCTTTTCATAAAGCATGATCTTCTTTGACGAACCTCCAAAGCCACTTTGAAAGTAAACACTTATTTTGGATCCTTAAATTATTGATACCAATCCCTCCTGATTGTTTGCTGAGTTGAGAAATTTTCCATTTGGCTAAATAAATACCTTTTCCAACCACAAGAAGTCCCTCCTCAGTTTGTCTAGTTTCTCTTCCACCTTAACAGGCAGAGAGAAGAGTGAAATGACATATGATGGTAGTAAATTGAGGACTAAGTTGATCAGGATTGCTCTTCCTCCTAGGGATAAGTACTGTGACTTCCAAGTAGCAAGTTTTTTCTCAGTCTTCTCCACAATACCATCCCAAATCTTCAACTCCTTATGGTTGTTGCCTAAAGGCATTCCCAGATTGGTAGTTAGGAATTTTTCTACTTTGCAACTCAAGATATTGGCTAGGCTTTGAATGTTCATAACTTTATTGACTTGAAACATACTACTTTTCCTCCAATAAATAGATAGCCCTGAAACTGCCTAAAAATTCACAAAAATCACTCTGATAAAACACACTTGATCTGCCTTTGCATCACAAAATATCACAGTATCATCAACATATAATAATTGACAAATTTACACCTCTTCACCTGTTTGATTGCCCATACTAAACCCCTTAAGCCATCTATTTTGTATGGACACCCTCAACATGTTATTGATCCCCCTCCACGGCTAGAATAAATAGGAAAGGTGAGAGAGGGTCTCTTTGTCTTAATCCTCTTTCTAAAGGAAAAAATCTGCAGGTTCTCCATTTATCAAAATAGAGAAACTGATGATTTTGGTGCAAAAACCTATCCATTTTAGCCATTTTATCCAAATACCATATGTTTCGAAGTGTTAATGAAGAAATCCCAGTTTACATGATCATAACCTTTTTCAATGTCAAGCTTACACATGATTCCTGGGACTTCACCTTTAAGCCTTGAGTGTACACATTCACTAGCTATTAAAGTTGTATCCATAATATCTCCTATGAATGAAGTCCATTTTGTTCTTGCTGACTAGCTTTATAACAACCATCTTCAATCTTTCTGCCAAAAGCTTGGCAAAAACTTTATACATTCTACCAATGAGACTTCTGGGTCTAAAGTCTCTCAATTCAAGGGCTCCAACTTTCTTAGAGATGAGGGCCACATAAGTTGTATTAGGAATTTTTTCAAACTCATGTCTCTCATGAAAATGTTTCACAACATTCATAAAGTCAACCTTCAGCAACTCCCAAAAGTTTTGGAAAAGCTCATGGGAAAACCATCAGGGCCTGGGGCCTTATCACCAATATACAACTTTATACAATTCAATACTTCAGTTTATTCACATTGTCTCTGCAACCATTCTCTTTCTTCCTCATTTATGTTATCTACCCCTTGGAAATTGAACTCTGGTCTCCACCATTCTGTTTCTTTGTATAGTTTCTAATAAAAGTTAAAAGACTTTCATTTTAATCTCTTCTGTCTCTGTATTAGAATTTCCCTCCACCATCAGAGTGTCAATAGAGTTAATTATTTTATGAATTATGGCCATCCTGTGAAAGAATTTAGTGTTCTTATCTCCCTGCTTAAGCTATTGTATTCTCGAACTCTATCTCCAAGCTATTTCCTCTTGATTCTCAACCTCCCCAAACTTCATAGATAGATGTATTTTCTATCCCATCTCTTCTTCTGCTAGAAGTCTTAGATCCTGAATCTTCTCTAGTTTTAATAGTTGGTTCAAGATTTCCTTTTTCCTCTATTTTTAATTATTTCTAGGTGTCAATATCTATTCCTTTAATTTTTCCTTTAACATCTTTGGTTTTGAGGCTAATTCAAAAGAACCTATACTAGTTACATTGAAGAAAAGCCACCACTCTTTGACCTTGTCAGCAAAAACCATCCACCCCCATCCATCATTGCTCAAATTTGAAATAATTTTTTCTCAAATTTAGGTCTCCACAGTAAAAAAAATAGATTATAATTTGATCCTACTTTTCGAAACATACTTTGTTTAATCTGGGAAAAAGCCTTATCCTATTGTGAGGAGTATAAAAACCTATTTACTCTATAGGCTAACATATGCTTGTCACTTCTCCTCTAAGTAAAGCAACCTCCCGAGAGGGGAGGGTCAATTAATTCCATCATGTTTATCCATTCTGTAAATTCACCCATGGCCCTTGCTATTCTATGACCTTTTGATCTTTCTTGGGTACTTTGTGACATTAAAGTCACATAAGTTACCCAAGGGCCATTAAACACTATGGATATTGAGCAACTCCTGCCAAAGTTTTTTTTTTAGTTGCGATGTCGTGGGAAGCATATACTACACTAAGGAACTATGTGAGACTCTGGTTGATGCCTTCAAGCTTAACTGTTATCACTTGATCAACAGTTTGCACTAATTCCGTCTCCAATATCTTTTGTCCCACATTACTATAATACCTCTCCTTCTATAAATTGAATTCAAATGGCACTCCCCCATCCATCTATTTTGCCATAATTTTCTAAAAAATTAAGCTTCAGCTTTTGTCAGTTTAGTTTCAAATAATACATATATATCATCCCCTGATGTTGAATTAATCTTCTAAGCAATCTCTTCTTACTTTCACTGTTCACCCCTCCCATATTTCAAGAAAGGATTATAACCTTTATCGAATACTATCTGTTATTATTCTCCCTCTGTTTCTAAGCTCTTCTTCTTTGAACTTCACATTGAATTCTAAGTTTATGAGTCCTTTGAGCATAGATCTCTTGGAATTGGTTAAGCTGACAGTTGTGTCCCTTTGCCTCAATTTTTCCCTTCACTGATCGATTATGAGAAGTAGTTCAAAATCCACTTTATCGCACCCATGGAATGCCACCCCAAACAGATGACTAATATTTAAGGTGTTGGAGTGAACCCAAAGAGATGCTTTGTCTTTTATTTCTTTCTTTGAGAGAGGGTCATTAATTTGTAGTGGTATGGGGTCATCATCAAAGTTTGTCCTTTGCTGAATTGAACATTGCCCTTGGAAAAATACTTCCCTATATGAAGAGTTAAAGTGCCTTTCTCCCCCCTCATTCCTCACAATTATTTATCTATAATCCTTCTTCTTCGACTGTAACTTTCTCTTGTCCTTCAATGACCTCAAACTCCCAGAAAAAGTAAGATCGAGTAGTCTTGTACTCATTCCCATCTCCTTCAAGGAATGAGTTGGATGAAGCTGAAGCTTCTCTCAAGAACAACCTGTCGACAAAAGGTTCTTGTTCTTTTAAAAAAGAACTCTTTGAGGATATTTATTTAAATGACTTAATTGGCCCAATTGGCCCAGGCTTTCTTTAATTAAATATAGCCCTATTTTTTGAATTAATTTTCTCACGTAGAGCATGCACCTTTTTTTCATTTTGGTTCATAGGTCTTCTTCTTTATTTTACCCGCTGTATTTATCATTGATATATTAGGTATGAGAGCTTGCAAGGTCTCCATCAAAATTCTCTCACCCCAAGGTTTAACTATCTCTTGTCAGTCCCTCGAGGCTCAAACTCTTCTCTGTTGCTTGCTCTGAACTTCATCAGAGCTTCACACTATATCGGCAAGGTAAAAGTATGGTCGCCATCACTTACCTTGACATATGCCAGAATTTCTTACAGAGGACCTCTCACCCATAATCGCTCCTATCTCAAGTGGTTTCGGAGTTGGGTCTCCTCTTTTATTTTGGTCCACCCACCGCATTGGTTACCGATCTACTTTATCACCTCCTCCAATTAGAGTTGGAGAAGGAACCCTACGATACGGGCCCAAAACTAGTCAAATTTTTTCCATGCTGATATGGCCCTGGTCATCGGAGACCACCAGTCTAGCTTTATAAAATAATTGTTTCTCTTCAAAGTGCATATACTCTACATCTCTTCTCAATTAAAATTCAAAGGTAAATTGAGTACTATTCAAATCGAAGACCTGTATATTGAAGATGCCTTTCCAAATTTAGTGGACCTATTTCCTTAAATCATTACTTGTTGGGATCTCATCACAATCTGGAAAATGCCAACCAGGCTTCTTTTCAATGGGTCTCTCTCACCATTGTCACTGTTTAGAGGGTCGCTTGTAGTCCTCTTGTTCTTTTGGATAGCACCCCTTTAACTCCTCTTACCTTTGTTTCCCTTTGTACTCTTTTCTCCTGCATTAGCATTTACTTGTAGCTGTAAGTCTTTAATAATGAAAGACTTTACTTTTGTACAAATCATTTACTTGTAATTATAAGTCTTTAATAATGAAAGACTTTACTTTTGTTGATAACATGGTCCATCATTCATTAAATGAGTTCTCTGGCAAAATAATGACTGATCTCTCCTCTCCCTTGATTATGATAATCAACATAAATCTCTCAAAATTATTGAACTTCAAAATGCAATAAATGTGGGTAGTTATATCTCTACACCTCCAAGTCTTGAATGATTTTTCTTTAATTTCTGAAGCCTCTTTAAATCTTTTACATACTCACCCTAAAGCAACTTTACTAAGTTGCATCCTTCTCATGTTGAGTTTGGCACTCTCTACCCACTCAAACCAAGTTTCCGAAGCAGATTGTGATTTCGTAAAGTCATAATACTTTCCTCCTAATGGAAATAGATCGAATTTTCCATCCTAAAAATAAAGAAAATAGTGACTTGAAGGGAAAATAAAAGGAGATTGGACTCTAGTGGAAGAAATCCACCAGATATTGGATGCCTAGGTCTAGAAGGGACCTGAAGCTTTGAATAAGGAAAAGTGCCTAGGATAAAAAAGCCTAGTCTATACCGACGACATATATGTGTGTGTATGTCCAAAATTTTTATTTTGCACTAATCGTTTGCAGCCAAGAAAACTCTAATTGTTTGATATGGGCACGATCACATAGATGGACTTATGAGAGTGTGTGTTGGACCCGAGACTTGGTGTGCATACAATTAAAGTGCAAAAGAGGACCTAAATGCACACCAAAATAGCCCACTACATACACTAGAGGGTCACCTCTTCACTAAGGGGCCTTTTGGTTATTTTAACTTATATTTTGTAATAACTATATAAATAACATTGTAGGGATTCTTTCATTAGTTTTTGACATATTGAATCTTGTATAACACAATTGAAAAACAAGTTCCCTCTCCCTTTGAGACTTTGCCAAAACTAGGTCAACATTAGAGTGTGGATTCACTATTGTTGTTATCTTGCTTGGAATGTTGGGTGCTTGATGGATTGAGGTCCTTATTGTGTCCACCAAAGAGTGTAGGTGTTCCTATTACATTAGTTGAGGGTCTTTGTGTTTGAAACATACTTAGGTTCTTAGTGAATGTATTAGTGTATGTCACACTATCTAAAAATTTCTTTATTATAATCTTGTAGTCGTTAGTTGTGTTGTATTATTGAATCCATGTGTTGTTGTTATAATATTGTTATTGTAATCTTGTTCTTAATATTGTTGTTGTTAATCTTATTTTTTGGTGGCTGTTGTGGTGTGAAATACTCCCTCATATCTTGTATTCTGGTTCTAGTTGTTGAATCCAAGAGGAGTCTCCATTATGTCCTCGAATCCTTGTGGTTTGTGGACTATTTTGGAGTGTGTTTTGGTACTTTCCTTGTTTGTATTGTATCATTTGGTATTATAGCTTGAGATTGATTTTTTACCAACAAAATCAATCTTGGGCTTAGCACTTGAAAAATTCAAAAAAAAAAAAGAGAAGTGCTCTTGTTGTATCCTTGGACGAGAACTTGAAATTCTTGTTGTTGTTGTTGTCTTGGCCGAAAAACTTGAGTCTAGGTCTAGAATTTATTTTGTTTGATTCATTGTTTCTAGTGTTATCCTTGTTCCTAACTAGCATGTTGAGTCTAGATCTAGATTTGAGCTTAAATTGTTGAGGTTGTTGTTGTGAACAACATAATGGTTGTGTGTTGATGTTATTGTTCTTGGCTATGTGGTGATCTTGTTGTGGATTTGGTTGGACGGTGGTCGATATTTTTTTTGTTCTTGAAAGGTTGTTGTTGTGTTCTTTTTGTTCTTTTCTCCTTTCATCTCTTGTTAAAACACAAAGTGAATATTAGATCTACAAAGGTGAAAGACCAAGTTGTAGTACTTGTTGGTGAAAGAACTTGATCACGTCACTCAAAATACTTGACAACCACTTTTCACCTACTTTCCATGATTTAATGACCTTATTTCAACAAGAAAGTACAAAGAAGGTCAAGTCTTGCTTTTGAATTTGAAAAAAGAATCTCCAAGACCAGATTTCCCTCCATTAATCAAATCCACCATTTCCAAATTGTAAACTTGGTCAAGACTTGAAATTGGAAGGTAAAATTTGACAAAATCGTGGCCAATAGTGGACTGCCACATCACTAATTTACTATTCATGCAACATATTTAAGCTCAAATTTTTAGATTCTTAGTTTCATTTTATTGTTCCTTAGTTGCGTTTGTTGATTCGAACACTAATTGACAAGCTAGTAAACTCCTACTAGATTGTAAGTTAGCTTTGTGTCCATTTGTTAGTGTTAAGCCTTATTTGTGTGTTTTTATCATTTTTAAACCGTTGATTAATTCTTGACCCACGTCCTACAAGATTTTTTTGAGTTTCAAAACAAAATTCTAATCCATACAAGAGTAGACTCAATCCTAAACTCCTCATGGATTCCTTAGCTGGTTTACAACACTTGTGAAGCTACGAGTGAGGTAATCAAAGTGTGAGAGTGTGGCGAGGTTATTTTTTAGCTAACTTGTTGTTTTTTATAGGTGTTTTCTTAGGTACATTGCAATGACGGGAACGACCTCCCAAAAGTTGGGCAACAATGATACCAATATCCTCATGTCTTCGGTGAAAGGGGATGTAACATCATTGAAAGGGGAAGTGACAACAAAGAGTGGGAGGTTGGAACATGTGGAGAGTCAAAGGAAATCCTGCCCTACTATTCCTCAATACTACCATGTTTCTTAGAGTGGACATGACCAAAACACTTCCGCTACCATTTCCTCCAAAACCTCACAGCAAATGGTCAATCCACCAAGATTACCACCACATGCTTCCCAAAGTCAAGAGTTTGATAGACCAACCCACCCTCCACTTTTCCAAGTCCAACAAGAAGGATTTGGAACCCAAATACCAACACCAAACCTGATCCTTCCACTGAACCAAAGGCCTCACATTCCAATCCAAACTCCACTAAACCAAAGGCCTTACTTTCCACCACATCCAAATCCACTAAATCCAAATCAACCTAACCGTGTAGAGGGATATGGTAGGGAGGAACAACATGGGGGTTATGGAGCTTATAGTGATGTTTACTTGAGGGAAGAAAAGGTGAGGGGTAGGCATGTAAATATAGGCCGAGAGGTGAGGGATGGCTACCAAATTTGAGAGCTAGGCATCAATTACATCAAAGTTAGTCTTCCAATCTTCAAGGGTGAGAGTGATCACAAGGCATATATTACTTGGGAATCCTCTTGTGACAAGATATTCAAAGTGAATGATCTAACTGGAGTGAAGAAGAGTTGTTATGTAATCGCTCACTTTGAGGGGTATGCAAACACGTGGTGGGAGTATGTAATGTGGTTTGTCAATATATTGATTGATGGGAAGCCACCTCCATAGTTTAGATTGAGGTACCTTATACGTCAAAGGTACATACCCGAGGGCTACAAACATGAGCTTCTTTCCAAGTTGTATAACTTGAGGCAAGGAAACAAAAGTGTCATGGCATACTATGACGAGTTTCAACAATTGATGTTAAAGCTTGATCATCGAGGGGAACGTGTGATCCATGACATTATACGATTCAAGGTTGGGTTGAATAGATACATAGCTTCTCGCATGACCCTCCACAAGTTTGACACCATCGATGGTATCTTCCAAGTGTCATTGGAAGTTTGATAAGAAAAGTCTCTCTCTGTCTCTCACACTCACTCACTCACTCACTCACATACACACACAAATATATATATATATATATATATATATATTGTAACACCCCGTATTTTCATAGCATAGTCTAAGTCCCCGCATTGAGTATTCATATATGAAATTTTTGAAACACTCATTATTTTTTAGTTTAGAACCTTCCATTGCGTAGGAAATTCAATTAGTTTTCCAACGATATAAAATTTGCCCAAATCCGATAATCGGGTAAGAAGTTATGACGATTTTAAGTTTCAGTCGCAAAACACCGTTATTTTACCCATCAGTGCGTCGTGGAGAGAGTCAAAATAGCAATTGTCAATTTCCAGTGAGGTATCACAATTTTAGCGCGCCGCGCCATAGTCCAATTTGGAATTTGACATTTTATAGTATTGTAGCGCGATGCCACCGCGTCGCGGAGAACTTCCAGCTCCCAACCAGTGAAGGACCGCAATTTCCCCGCATCGCGCCACAGACCAATTTCTCAGTTGTCAGTTTCCAGTGACACAGGCCCAAATCAAAAAAAATTCACGAAAATCTAATATTTTGTCCAGGGTTAAAATAGTCTTATCCCATTATTTTAATCCGCCTAGATGGATTACTTAAGCCCTAAAAATGTTTTAAAAGTTCATTCTTTATTAATTTCCCCCAAAATTCAAGATCTTTCTCTCTAAATTACAAACCCTAGCTCTCAAGAAACCAAGAGCAATCTCAAGAATTCACCCAAGAACTTCAAGAAATTCATCTGTTAAGGTATATAAGATGTTCATCCATGGATTCCTTTCATCCATAGAGCCTAAGTAACCTTTTTAATTATAAAATTATGATCTTTTTAAGTTATTTGATTTTAAATCATGATTTCATCCATTAATCTCCATGAACTTTGATTTAATACCATGTTTTAATGAAGTTATTGTTGTTATTAGATTCCTCATGTTTTAGCGTTATCATTTATTGAATTAAATCATGACTTTATGTTTTCCATAATAATTTCATGTCAATTATGCCGGTCCTTTAGTAATTCTATGATTATTTTAAACCATGAACTATAAGTGTTTGATAAAATGCCTACAAGAGCAATTGATTTAATAAGAGTCTTCATGCTATGTCCTTCAATTGTTTAGTGTCATGCTACTACTATTGTTTTGAGTCCTGGGGGTATTGAATATCCAAAAACATAGTTTTTTACTTAATGTTGTCTCAGTATCTTCAGAATAGTTAGCTAAACTCAGAATAGTCTAGTATCTCAGTGTTCTTCAGTTAGGAGTAAGATTTAGCACTGAGAGAGTGTAGGGATGACAGCTTCCCCATCAGATAGGTAGAGTCTTTAGTAGTAGTCCCTATACTCCAGAACTACATAGCCAGCGTAGGATATGAGTGGTCACCCGTCAGACTAGGCTTGACTATCCGCAGGTCACCCATCACAAGTGACCTCAAGCTAACCCTTCTACTAGCATAACTTATAAGCAACTAAATAAAAAGTATAAATCTATACAATATGTGGAAAATAACTCTTTTCTGAATTTGATCAATACAAAACTAAATTTACAAGATTACAACTCTGCTTTTACAACCAAAACTAAGACTGAATACATCAACTTCTATTGACTTTCTATGAAGCCTCTACTAGTACTGACTATAGGTAGCTAGGTCATGACTCCCGACTATCCCAACTCAATACGGCTGAATAAAGAAAATACAATACTTCTCGAACTGTATAACTAACTCAAGCCCTTGAATCAAAAGGACTTATCACCTGCTGACTGGATGCCGCGAACTGACTGGATCTGAAGATGTACACTATACCTTGTACCTACATTATGAGAAGATGTAGCTCACATACGAATATGTGGGTCAGTACCATGGAAATGTATCGAGTATATGGGTTGTATGCAATTTCAATAATCGAATATCACAATTTTATAAAAGACATGCATGCTGATATAAATGACTCACTTAGCTTGAATTAAACCATCATAATCATGGATGAATAATACATGTAAGGTAAAACAAGTGAGTCATTACAATAAGTTCTCAATTCACTTTCTTCTCGATTTCAAACCATCAAAGAAATCAAATTTCATAACAATTCTCTTTAGAATATAGTATTTCAATCTTTCGAAAAACAATAACTTTCTCTTGACCAATTCTTCAAAACAATATATTCCTTTTAGATAGAATGGTACACACACACATTGGGAGTCTCTCATAACCGACATAAACCATGTGATCTACATGGATTCCAACGTTCTACCCACGTTGAGGAGAGTCGCCCTATTCCTTGCCATCGGAGTAGGACCTTAAATTATCAATCCAAACACTAGTGATCACTATGAAAATCAGCCTCAATTCTGGCTCCTATGGGGGCACGTAGTTCTAGGAAAGTACCAAACCCGCTATACCTCCCGCTCGGTGCTAAAGACTACTCCCGGACTTAGCTCAGATCTTTTCAAAAGAAAATCCACCATAAAACAGTTCAACAATTCACAACGGCAGCCATCATGCTACCCCTTTCATAATGAATCAATAAAAGTGAATTTCTTTTCTCATCTTGGGTTTAAAGTCAACCCCTTTTTAGGATCGAAAGGTCAAAGCTTCTTTATATTTTCAAATCATTCAAATTCAAGGTATTTATAACAAATGTTTTCTCAAAAACAACAATCTCAAATAGAGTTCAAAACCCATGTCTCAATATCACATTAAAACTTATCAAGATTCAAGCTTTACATCATAAACACATATAAATTTCTTCAAAATCTGGAAATTTTAGCTTTAAGCACAAAATATCATTGTTCTCATTTAATTTCACTTCTAAAATATTGAAAATATCATAATCTCATGAGAATTAATATAGGATATAAATTCATGCTTCAAATTCATAATAAAACATATAAAATCCATAACTTCGTAAAAGAAAAATATTTTTAGGCACAAGAACAAAAGGGTGTCCTTGTTGAAAACCCCACATACCTTGAAATTGAAGCTTCGGATGAACTCTTAACCTTGGGACTCTATTCATAAAAATAATAGGTGCTTCTTGTAGCCCTTAAAATGGGGATTCTGAATCTCGAAGAATTATTGAAAACTCATGATTGAATCTTGAGATATTTGAATTTTTAGGTTGAAACCCTAATGAATGTTCTTGGTGATTTTGAGAGAAAGTAAACTTATTTTGGTGTTATGGGAGTTAAATCCCGTGTTATAGACATATATAGGGGTGTTTTGGCACTTGAAAGTGAGGTATGCGGTGCACAACCCATGGCAGACCTTAAGGTGTGCGTCGCACACCTTATGGCAGATATTTAAGTGTTCTCCGCACTCCCAATCGCACAAGTTTGATGGGTGGCGCATTGCCCATCCCATACCCTTACTGTCTCTCACGAAAATGGGTATAACTTTTCGCTCGGGTATTGGATTTTTGCAAAATTGGTATCGTTGAAAAGATAATTCAATTATCTACAATTTGATAGATCTTAGGATAAAAAATTCCATGTATATTAAGAGTTATACATGTTTGAAGTTTAACCTTGTAGAATCAAATATCAAATGTTGGACGAATCAAATGATCTTAGCTCAACTTGGATCTAAATGATTTATATGAATATTGTTGACCTCAAGAGCACTTCACATACTAGGATAAAGATTATGAAACTTATATTCACATGTGAATCACTTGGATTAAATCTTAGACGCATATGAATGACGGTTAAAATTCTAGCATGAAAATATGGGGTATTACAAGTGGATCCACACAACCATTGTTAGTACCCGTGGCACGGTATTAACACCCTTCCAACTGGGATTACAGGTTGGGCCCTGATTAGCTCAAATTAGGGAATGTCGGTTAGATGATACCTCCCACATTCTCAGATATAGTCTCAGTTACAGTCCCAACTCAGTTATCCAGTCTTAGTGTTGTTTGACCAAAGCATACAAATTTTAGTTATCTCAATATATCAGTATTTACATATTTTACTCAGCTCATGTTATATACTTAGCCATGCATCCTCAGTATTTACAAATTTTCATGCATTTTCAATATCTACAGATTTCATGCTCTTTATTCAATACTCCATGCTTTACATGTATGTCCAGTTAATTATTATTATTCCTATCCATTAGACCATGCATATCAGCCTACCTCATTTAGCATACCAGTACATTCAAAGTAATGATCGCATATCTTTCTCTTAGGCTATGATGTCTCATATCATAGGTGTTGATGCTCAGTTCCTAAATTACACCTAGATTCTCAGATTATCAGCAACAGTAGCAGTGGTGAGTCCTTATCATCCGAGGATAGATAATATTACTTCATGTCTTCATCTCAGTAGTTAGTAGAGTTAGTTGGGGCCTGTCCCATCAACTCATAGTATTTAGTTTAGAGGCTTTTCAGACACTACAGTTAGCTATTCAGACTATTCAGATTTTAGTATTTTTATCAGATTCATAATTCAGTAGTTATTTTAGTATTAAAACCTTATGTCATTTCAGTTATTCTTCTACATTCATGATTATATTATCCAGTGCTCACAGTAGGTACCAGCTCATGGGTTAGCTTATGTTCTCTCGAGACCGTAAGCACCGTGTAACGACTAGGAGGTAGTCTCGGGTCGTTTATATATATATATATATATATTCCAAACTTTTTTCATTTTAGTAATCATTTGCATCCTAGAAAAGCAACACCTATTGTAACATCAAACAAATTATAACATTACATGGTACAATAACAATTCAACAGCATAAATTTACCTATACCCATCATTTACACTAAGCTAATATTGTAATTTACCAGTTAAGTGATTTATTAAAGTAAAATACATGTTTATTAATTATGGTTAAGTAAAATAAACTCTATACATTGCATGCATGTAATTAGTTTGGTGTAAAACACCAGGTGTGGGTGCACAAGAAACTTAGGGTAGGGAAATAGATTGAATTAGAGATTAAACTACGCTTAGTCGAGGACCCTTTACAATTAATTAGACTTGAATGTATTAAGATAAAAATTTTTGGTAGATCACTTGTGTTTGGGTTTGTAAAGTGTTTTCTTGTTTTTTTCACCTGAGTTTAAGTCAACTGAAAACTATAATCGAAGTCATGGTTTGAAGATTTATTTGACAAAGAATGGTGTCTTGACTGCTTATACTGAAGTTCAATGAATCATTTCATCAAGCAACAACAAAAGTGAATTTGGCATAGGTCAAAGGGGAAAACAAGAAGTAATTCCAATTTGGAAAGAAAAAGAGAAGTTTCAAATAATGGACTCCCGAACAAGCTTCCTGGTGTCCAAGTGTCAGATCTAGACAGCTTATGTCCCCTGAAAACTTTATTTTTTTCATTCTAGTCTTTCCTTTTAATGAACTAAAAGGTGAGAGTTAGGGCTCTATCTCAAGGTTTAGTTTGAAGTCACTAATCAGTCCAAATGCATTAGTGAAAGGTGAAATCAAACTTACGTGCGATCAGATATAACGTGTCAAAAGATCACTGAATTGTTGTAAAGATGAATATGTTATTTTGCACATCCAACATCTGAAATTATTTGCAAAGAAAGATTGAGTTGTGCAATAGTAGATTCATAGGTCAATAAAGCGTCATATTAAAATGAAATCCCTACCTTGGGTGGTAGGAATTGAGACTTTTAGTCATGACCCAAGCTGAGGCCCTGGCCACGACGGGCATCCCAAACCACAAAGGCCCAAGATGCCCCTTAGCATACTACCAAAAGCATAAGTAATATGAAATGAAAGTGCGAAAGAGAAACTGAAAACATGATAGTCCCATAATCAAACTTAAAACTTCTTAGCACCATACCATAAGAAAACCCAAGTCCAATCTAAACCAAGTCTACGAAGCCTCTAATACAATACTAGTTAATCTAGATCGGGACAAGCCCCTAGCTGGACCATAAAACAACTAAACTAATATATAAATAGAATGCCTTCCAAAGTAAGGGAGGCTCACCGACTCTGAACTCTTGGATCAATTTACTATTTCTGACCTGGACCACGGGACTGAGCCTCAGACCCTACATTATGAAATAATGTAGCCGCCATAAAGGATGGTCAATACTTAGAATGTATCGGTGTGTAGAATAATTCAAAAAAAACTTATGTAACATAATCGGGAGCATTATAAAATCAATTTAACATAAAAGAAATCAGACCCATGGGTATACTTAAAGAGAGAGATTCAAATCATTCTCGCAAAAGTATTGACTCAACTCTTTGATTTACTTCTGAGCTAGATGGAATGCCCTACAATTCTAATTACCCATGGGCTATATGGTTCCACCCTTAACTCAGTAGCCAAGCCTCCACTCCAAATTTGCTGCAAGAATTGGAGTTTCCATAAATTGGTAATACCCTTTTTCAGGCATACCGTAGGCATCACCCTTTCATGATGTCCTAATTATCCCCCTTTCAGGATAATACCTGTATCGAGAAAACATGATTTCCAGAAATAATCCCTTTCACTCAAATTCCTTCTTCGGGTAACCATCTCTCTTTAGGCCCAATTTAACCTCTTAAAACCATGATTCATACTCAAAACATTCATTTATTTCATTTTAAGGGCACTTCATAATAGGTACCGTCATACCTAGACTTGCAAATCATATCATATCATATCATACCATTTCCCTTTTCATTTAAAACATATTAATCACCATCAAAATATTTATCATAACACATAAGAGTTCTTATTGTTGGGTTCAAGATTAAAAGTGTGAATTGAAAAAGGAGGAAACCAAGTGGAGGAAAAAATTGAGATAACACTCAAAATGAAAAGTATACTAAAAAATGGGAAAGTCTATGAATTATCCTACATTGGTGGGAGAATGAAACATTCAAGTTTTTATATTAAGAAACACTTACTCCATATGGTAAGTGAGGCAAGAACCAATAGGTGCCTCACATCGTCGTCGTCATCGTCGCTCGCTTGACTTCAGATTTCCAGACCAAAATTCCAAAGAAAAAAATGTAACAATTTTGTTCCTCTATTAATGCGCATACATATAGTGCAAAAAGAACTGCAGCAATGCGATATGCTGCCTCGGAAGGGATGCAACCCTTCGAGGAAATGACACACTGTTTCAGGAAAAGGTATGTCTGTTTGGATGGTTGTGGCTATTCAGAAAAGAATACTATTTCGAAGGACAGACATGACTTTTCAATAAAGATACACCTTTCTGAATGAATCATTGCCTCCTTTCAAAAGAGGCACTTTATGGCTATATAAACCTGTATTTTTCTACAGGTTTGGTACGAATTTTTTTGCACTTGAAAAACACTCCTTGTCTTCAAAAATACTCCATGTGATCATCTCCCGTTGAGTGAGTTCAAAGAGAATCTGATCGTTTGAGGTATCACCACTGTCGGACTATTAAGCCATTATTTTCTAGGAGGAAAATTTCACAGCCTCAGATACTTGAGGGGAATTATTTCCTTAAGGACACTCCATGAATTCGGAGGACTTGGATTTTTTTGCTTCATCTATATTTCTTTAAGAAACTGAAAACACACTTCTTTGAAAGATCATTTTGATCTTGTGTTGAATGTGTTGGGCAACTTCATAAGTGCTCTTGATTTATTCTTGAACTTGTGTTGAATTAGTATTGCTAAAATACATATTTTGTGTACCCGAAAACAACAATCTTAAGGAAATAATTACAATCTGTATTGTTTTGGTTTCTGGAGATTAAAGCTTTAAGCTTTCTATTCTGTTTGAACTTAGAAAGTGATTTGAAGTCATAAAAACTTCATCACAAGTTAAAGGTCACTTGGTTAACGATTGAAAGTCATAAAAACTTCATCACTAAACTAGAAACAAGGGGTTTTTAAAGTTGCTACAACTTTATTAGTAGTACTTTGATAAACTGAAGTTGACTGTCTTTCTGTGACAGGAAAATGACTACTGACAGTCATGTGAATGATACTACAATGACTGTGGCAGCAACTAATGTTGCCACAGTGAGTCGTACGAGTGTTCCAAAGGCAATGGCACTAGCGGAGAAACTCAAAAAATTCATGAGTGTTGATTTTAAAAGATGACAACAGAAGGTGTTCTTATACCTTACAACGTTATGTCTTCAAGGATTTACATCTAAAGAAGCTCTATAGGTGCACGAAGGAACTTCAGACTAGGAGAAATTTGTCTTTATGGAGGTGTGGAAACACTCTGATTTCCTATGCAGGAATTACATTCTAAGTGGTCTCCAAGATGACCTATACAATTTGTATAGTGGAATGAAGACGGAGAAAGAGTTGTTGGGGGCACTGGAAAGAAAATACAAGACTGAGGATGCTGGAACCAAAAAGTTCTTTGTTGTAAGATTCCCTGAATATAAAATAATTGACAGCAAGTCTGTTGTATCTCTAGTACAGGAACTGCAAGTTATCATCCATGATCTCCTTGTGGAAAGTATGAATTTGGTAAATACCTTAGATGAACATGTTAAAAATGTTATTAATGTTGACATAAACTTTATTGTAGATTTGATTGTGAACGAGGTGTTTCAATTCGCGGTAATAATTGAGAAGTTGTCACCTATGAGGAAGGACTTCAAGAACTATTTGAAACATAAACAAAAGGAGATGACAATCAAAGATCTCATAGTGAGACTGAGCATTGAAGAAGACAACAAAGATGTGGAAAGAAGGTCGAGATAAAATTCTACAATGAATAGAGCAAACACTATAGAAGACGACCATAACAACTCAAAAAAGTGAAAGAAAGCTAGACAAAAAATCAATCAATCTAAGAAGAAATTCAAGGGGAAAATCTTCAATTATGGAAAGATTGGCCACAAGTCTACAGATTGTCATACCCCAAAGAAAGGCAAAAGAAAGGACCAAGTAAATATGGCTGAATCCAAGAAAGAAATGGATGATCTGTGTGCCATGTTGTCTGAATGAAACTTGGTGGGAAATCATTGAGAATGGTGGATGGCTTTCAGTGCCACCCACCATGTTTGTGCAAATAAGGAGTTGTTTTCTATGTTCTCTCCAGCGCGAAGAGCAGATTTATATGGAAAACTCTGCAACTGCAAAAGTTGAAGGAACAGGAAAAATATGTTTGAAAATGACTTTAGGCAAAGTTTTGACTTTGAACAATGTCTTGTATATACCAGAGTTACGGAAGAACTTGATTTCTATATCACTTCTTGATAAAAATGGATTCAAATGTGTATTTATTTTTGGAAAAATTGTACTTAGTAAAGAAGAAGTGTTCGTAGGAAAAGGCTACCTCACCGAGGGCCTATTCAAAATGAATGTAATGAATGTTAAAATCAATAGAAGTTCAGTTTCTTCTTACTTGCTTGAGTCTAATGATTTATGGCATGAACGATTAGGACATGTCAATTATACAATTTTGTGAAAACTGATTAACTTAGAAGTTTTGCCAAACTTTGAGTGTAACAAAATCAAAATGTCAAACACGTATAAAATCAAAGTATGCTAAGCATCCGTATAAGTCCATTGAGAGGAATTTCAAGTCCTTATACTTAATACATAGTGACATTTATGACATGAAGTCAACACCATCTCGAGGTGGGAAAAAGTATTTTATAACTTTTATTGACGGTTGCACTAGATATTGTTATGTCTATTTGCTAAATAGTAAGAATGAAGTAATAGATGGATTTAAGCAATATAAAATAGAAGTTGAAAATCAGTGGAGAAAAAGATCAAAACGATAAGAAGTGATAGGGGCGGAGAATATGAATCTCTTTTTGCAGAAATATGTGTAGAGAATGGAATTGTCCATTAAACTACGACCTCATTATCACCTCAATCTAATGGAATTGCAGAAAGTAAAAACCAAACCTTGAAATAAATGATGAATGTCTTACTAATAAGTTCAGGTTTACTGTAAAAGTTGTGGGGGGAGGCTATCCTTACAGCTAACGGAATTCTCAATAGAGTTTCCTATAGTAAGACACAATCAATTCCATATAAAAATGGAAAGGAATAAAGCTCAATTTAAAATATTTCAAAGTGTGGGAGTGTCTAGAAAAAGTCCTAGTTCCTATGCCTAAAAGGGTGAAAATAGGACCTAAGATAGTGGACTGTGTATTTATAGGATATGCTAAAAGTAGTAAAGCATGTCGATTTTTAGATCATAAATCTGAACATATGGATATCCATGAAAATACAGTAATTGAATCAGATAATGCTGAATTCTTTGAACACAATTATCTTTATAAAACAAGACATGAACAGTCTAGTGGAAGGTCTAAACGACCTCGAAATGAACCAAGTGAGGATGTACATAATGATGAGAATCTAAGATATAGTACACGTCAAAGAACATCAACTTTTTTGGATAATATTTTGTAACATTTCACTTAGAAAATAAGCCTCAAACATTTAAAGAAGCGATGGCATCTTCAGACTCATCCTTTTGGAAAGAGACAGACAATAGTGAGATTGATTCAATCATAAGAAACCATACATGGGAGTTGGTTGATCTTCCTCTAGAAAATAAACCTGTAGGTTCTAAATGGATCTTCAAAAGGAAAATAAAAGCTGATGGTACTATTGACAAATACAAGGCAAGATTTTTAGTAAAAGGCTTTAAACAAAAAGAAGTCCTTGATTAATTTGATGAGGATAACATCAATTCAGCTATTAATTGCCTTGATGGCAGTATATGGTCTTTAAATCCATCAAATGGATGTAAAAACTACATTCCTAAATGGAGAATTGGAGGAAGAAATTTACATGGAACAACCTGAGGGTTTGTAGCTCTAGGAAAATAAAATAAGGTATGTAAACTTGTTAAGTCACTTTGTGAACTAAAACAAGCACCTAAACAGTAGCATGCGATTTTTGACTAAACCATGTTGGCAAATGGGTTTAAGATAAATGAATGTGATAAATGTGCTTACATTAAAAACACTCCAAATCACCAGGTCATTATTTGTTTGTACGTAGATGATATGTTGATCATCAGTAGAGATATTTCTGACATAAATTCTATGAAATGAATGCCTGAAAGCAAGTTAGATATGAAAGACCATGGAGTTATGAAAAGGGTTGGCATTGTCACATCTCATTACATTGAAAAGGTACTTGGCAAATTCAAGTATTTGGAATTCGGTATTGCCAAGAATCCATTGGATGTGAGCTTCGCACTTCAAAAGAATGAGGGTGAAAGTGACTCACAGTTGGAATATGCAAGAGTGTTGGGAAGTCTAATGTATATCATGAATTTTACACAGCCAGAATAGCATGTGCTATTAGTAATTTGAGTCGGTAGATGAGTAATCCTAATAAAACTCATTGGATCGCAATGAAAAGATTTTTGGGGTATCTTAAATACACTCAAGACTATGCTTTGTATATAGTAAATACCCAAATGTACTTGAAAGATATAGTGATGCAAATTGGATCACCGGATCGAATGAAGTAAAATCCAAGAGTGGATACGTATTTACTATAGGTGGAGGAGCAGTCTCTTTAAAATCATCCAAACAAACATGTATTACTTGCTCAACAATGGAATTAGAATTTATCATATTAGATAAAGTCGGTGAAGAAGAAGAATGACTCCAAAATTTCTTAGAAGATATTCCTTATTGGCCCAAACCAGTGGCACCAGTATGTATATACTATGATAGCCAAGTGGCAATAGGTAGGGCAGGGAGCATGATGTACAACGGTAAATATCATCACATAAGACGGAGACATAATACCATTAAAGAACTTCTCTCTAGTGGAATTATCACTATTGACTATGTGAAGTCAAAGGATAATGTGTTAGATCGACTTACGAAAGGCCTATCTAGAGAAAAAGCTGAGAGAACATCCAAGGGAATGGATTTAAGGTCTAGGAAAAGTCAGCATGGCGGTAACTCTACCTAGAAGACTGGAGATCCCAAGATCTAGGTTCAAGAAGATCAAACAAAGTTGTGTTTGACAGGTTCAGCATTGTCAATATGCCCAACCCATTCTCATGATATAGACAATGTTTAGTAAACAAAGATAAGACTTATGGTGTGAAGTCTTTTAATGATTATCTAAATTTAGCATATTTGACCAAATAGTTTAATCTATAGGATTGAACATTTAGAAATCACCTATGTGAGGGCAAAGTGGAAGCCAATTCAAGGAGAATGTTAGTAAAGGTCTATTCTCTAAGATCTCATAAGATCGGGATGTGTTCATGGCTAAAACAAACAAAACCATGAGAGCCGTAAATGGTAAAAGGCTGGTTGTGTGACCCGTGTTGTCTAGGTGTATATTAAAGCTTGATGGCTCAAAGATATCAAATCTATCGATTGACCAAGTGCATCTAATGCATGTTCACTATGGAAAGTTTAAAGGAAAACCCACTTATCTAGATGCAATTAGTTTTTGCTTGATGATCACATACCTGTCCGTAAAATTGTACATAAAAGTAGTCATTCCCCATTCATATGGGGGCTTGTTGGGTTCAAGATTAAAAGTGTGAATGGAAAATGGAGGAAACCAAGTGGAGGAAAAAATTGAGATAACACTCAAAATGGAAAGTGTACTAAAAAATGGGAAAGTCTACTAATTCTCCCATATTGGTGTGAGAATGAAACTTTCAAGTGTTTATATTAAGAAACACTTACTCCACATAGTAATTGAGGCAAGAACCAAGAGGTGCCTTGCGTCGTCATCATCATTGCTCGCTCGGCTCGGCTTCAGCTTCAAATTTGGAGTTGGATTTGGATTTGAATTTATCAAATAATCAACCGATGAGATTAATTTTTTAGATAAAACTTATTTGAAACGTAGGGAAAATCTAGTCCGAAATTCCAAAGGAAAAAATGTAATAGTTTTGTTCCTCCATTAACGTGCATGCATGCAGTGTAGAAACAACTGCAGCAATGCGAAATTCTACCTCGAAAGGGATGCAACCCTTCGAGTAAATGACACACTATTTCAAGAAAAGGTATGACTATTTGGATGGTTCTGGCTGTTTGGAAAAGACACACTATTTCGAAGGACAGAAATGACTTTTCAGAAAAGATTCACCTTTCTGAATAAACCATTGCCTCCTTTCGAAAGAGGCACTTCATGGCTATATAAACCTGCATTTTTCTATAGGTTTGGTACGAATTTTTCTGCACTTGAAAAACACGTATTGTCTTCAAAAATACTCCGTGTGATCATCCCCCGTTGAGTGAGTTTGAAGAGTATATGATATTTTGAGGTACCACTACTGTCATATTGTTAAGCCATTTTATCCTGAGAGAAAAATTCCGCAACCTCGGGTACTTAAGGTAAATTATTTCCTTAAGGACACTCCGTGAATTCGGAGGACTTGGATTTTTCTACTTCATCTATTTTTCTTTAAGAAACTTAAAATACGCTACTTTGAAAGATCATTTTGATCTTATGTTGAAGGTATTGGGAAACTTTATGAGTATTCTTGATTTATTCTTGAACTTGTTTTGAAGTAGTGTTGCTAAAATACAGACTTTGTGTACCCGAAAACAACACTTATTTCAAAACCATATGAAACTTATGCAAAAACACTCTCTTTTCAAAACTTTACACATGGTGGCCAATTCTTTCATTCAACACTTGCATTTCTTTCATTTATCACATGGAGCATTCGAAAAATAAAAAAAACACTCTCATTGAATCATAAAACAACGTCAATCCATAAATAGTTGTAAAACACTTAATCCAAAATTTTATAACACAATAGAACAACCCATAACATGTTAACATCATAGATTTCATCATGGGAGAGGAAACTTCGTAAATCACATTCATAAAAAAAATTTTGAAATTAATATCACATATGCACATGATTATATACTTTCATCGAAATGGGTTTATGATGCATTCTCTTCAACGGTTTCCAAAACTCATTACAAATACATACAA
Organism: Capsicum annuum; assembly: GCF_002878395.1. Lineage (NCBI taxonomy): Eukaryota > Viridiplantae > Streptophyta > Magnoliopsida > Solanales > Solanaceae > Capsicum > Capsicum annuum. The sequence continues at coordinate 13,653,172 of NC_061121.1, forward strand.
AATTATACTTAGAAAATCATAAAGAAGACATAATTTAGCCCATGATATTTAGAATCGTTCTACACACCTTTTGACAGAAAAAAATCAAAGAGAACATAGAGAAATTGGCCCTTGGAGATTAAAATCTTCAAACCCTAGGTAATTTCTCCTCATTTGCTTAATGAAAGATGATTTAGAGATTTGAGAAGTCAAATAACATATGCTGAGACCTAAATTTCGTCAATATATGATTAGGAACGGTTATAGGATGATAAAAGACATTATTGCCCTTAACATAACTCAAAACGGAATATTTTTGATACTCAGGAAAGGCTTGGTGGTGCCAAGCCAAAGAAAACCTCAAGTTTTGTGGTGCATGGCCAGATCAAACCTGAGGCCGTAAGCTTTGGCGATTGCTCTGCGGCATGGGGCCAATGAAGACCTTGGATAGGGTCCCACTCAAACACTCATAACTTTAGACTCCGAACTCGGATTGACAAACGGTAGGTGGCGTTAGAAAGAAAAATCAAATGGATTCAATTTGATATGTTATGGGCCACATAAAACCTCATATTGTAGGAGTAATGATCGCTGGAAGTTGACCTAAGAAAATCATCGACTAAAACTCAATCGGTAAGAAAGTGCTCAACTTAACATTGAGCTAGGAGATTTTAATGATGTATACTTATTTCCAAAGATGCTATCACACTAAATAATAATTATTCACACTTATTTCTAAGTAGTAAACACTGGGTTCAAGTCTCTATACGTAGGAAAGATGGTTCAAACTCAAGTCAAAGATATGGGGTGTTACACTTTTGAAGGTCCATTCATTTTGGTAGCCTACTTTCAATGAATAGGAAATTTGCATTCTTATGGATCTGTTAAAAGAAATTACTAAAAAATTACATAGGTGAAGAAAATCAATAATACATAGATAGAAAAAATATTGACACCTTTGATTTAAACAAAAGTAACACCAGTACAACAACAATAAATACTTACTCACACCGGGTATCAACAAAGATCAATAATAGAACAATGATCTCTACTTTCAGTATTTCTTAGATGAAGAATGATTCATAGTACTTCTAAAAAGGGAATTCTCATTTTATTGAATTGAAAGAATGAATTTTGGAACAAATAAATCTAATACAAACAAAGAATAGGAGCAGGTGCCTTTCCCAGTGCAAGACATCTAATCCCCAAAGGGAAAATGATGCCTATATAACCAAAATAGTATGATGTTGAACTATCACAACCCAAGACTACCTTCATAACACGATGCTTGGAACAACAAGTGATCTCAAGCTAACCCATGAACTGACATATTGTTGAGCAACTGATTTATAATATATTAAATAGTTAGTTCTGCTATGCGGAAATATAATCATGACAAAATCTGGGAAGAATTATAATACTAATGTAATTTACAATCTATAAAACTGAAGAGAGAACTGAAATTACATGACTGACTCTGATTGATATCTATAAAGCCTCTACTATACTGACATTAGATAGATAGGACATACCTTCAGCTACTATTAATCAATACATATGAGAAATAAAGTAAAGTACACGAGCAACATCTGACTAAAGTCCCCGAAATAGGAGAATTCATAACTTGTTGGCTGAAACTGCAACTGTCTGATCATGATGTGTGGACTACAACTGATACCTACATTATGAAATGATGTAGCCACACAGACGTATATGCGGATCAGTACTTTTGGAATGTACTTAGTAAGCGGGGGTGAATGCAACAAGTAAAATTGATTTTATATGAAATCTTAAAGAATTCATGTTAAGTGTAAGTAGACTCACAAGAGACTGAAATAGACTGAAAGATAAAATATTTTAAAACATGCATAACAAATATAATATGATAAGTTGGTGAATCGCTACACTTAGTTCCTTAAAACTTTACTTTTATAATATAAGTAGAACTGAAGCTGGAAAAGAGTAAAACATGGGTACTGTATGAATACTGGATTTGAAACTACGTGGTTGAAACTGTAATATCTGAGAATGCAAGACTAAGTGTATATATGTTATGTTACTAAGATAAATCTGAAATCTGAAAGACTAAAAGTTGTAAAACTAAGTATCTGAAAGTCTGTACACTTAGTAAAGCAAACCTGAATTGATAATTCACTGAATACTGACTGAGACTGTGGGAGCTATCATGTAACCGACATAAACCATGTGAGCTATCATGGAGTCTAACGTTTGAACCACATTGATGAGGGTTTTTCTATCCTTGCCATCGGAATAGAACTTGAATTGTAGTGATCACTAAACTAATGTCTCAAAGGACGAGGGTGTCATGCCTAATTGACAGGGGGCCCTAAAAATCTATGGTGATGTCGTAGGTCTGGAACTTAGGGACTAGTAATAACATCTCATGCCTAACTGATGGGGGAGATGCCATCGCTATGTTCACTCGGTGCTAAATTCTACTCCCAACTGAAATATACTAAAATACTAACTGGTGCATGTACTGATAATTAGTAACTAATAAGCTCAGGTTATGGTATTCTGAAAATAACAGTGCATACGGATTCTAAGGTAATTATTAACATTTAAGATGATAATGCTCAACATGATCATGGTGGTCTGAATATGATATTAAAATCATGGTCTGACTGACTTATTTCTTGAAAAGAATGGAAATCATATAAAACACATAGGTATCAAGTGTTCATAACCCACCAGCACTGAATGATCATAGAGTACAATGTTAAAGCTTAAAAAGTTGGGATTGAATCATGGTTCAAAAACTCAAAAGCATAGACATTTCATCAAACACCTGGGAATCATGAACTTAAACATGGGAATGTCTCAATCATAAGAGCATAGCATGACTACATGACTAAATCAATAATTGGGGATTCAACATGGAATTCACTTGAAATAGGACATGAGAAACTGAAATTCATAGCATGGAAAGGTCAAATCTTGCATGGGATTATACATAGGCTGAATTGAATTAACAACACCATGTAAACATGAAATTCAATCTTTCTTGAACACATAAAATACCATAATGATATAAAATTCATTCTTTAATTGAAAAAAGGGTTTTTGAGCTCCATGGGTGAAAGGGGACCATGGATGAACTCCCACATACCTTAAACCCTTAATCTTGGGAAGGAAGCACCATTCTTGAAGCTTTATTGAAGGTTCTTGAACTTGGAAACTTGAATTCTTGATTTCCTTGGAGAAAAAGAATTGAATTTGTTCTTGGGGGATGAGTAGGGTTTTATTGAGAGGAAAATTAGAGAAGATGGGCAAAATAATGCCCTAACTAGTGCCCAAATCGTGTTATGAACGATTGGGTTGAATAATGGTATTATTTGAAGTTATATTTTAAAAGTGCTATTTGAAGATCGAAATTATATGTCTGAAGAAAAATTATTGGGGAGTTTAAGTTTCGTGTTTTGTAAAAGAACAATTAGGCTATAATCAGAAATGAACTAGCAGATGAACATAAAAATTATATTAAGCATATTTAAGTCAAACATTATTGTTTATATATCGAATATTGAATATCTTTCTCGAAATTCATAAGTTGCCTCTGTCGACAGTTATGGAACAATATATTATATTATAAATAATTTTCAAATATTTTTAATTTTTGATAATATACAAAAATAATTATTTTAAAATATTTATTTATGCATACATGAATTCTAATATGATAAAAAAATTCTTTAGTTGAATTTCTTTATAATGGTATTGGTGTCATTCGGTCGAATAATTATTGACTTCTATAGTCAAATGTTATTAAAGACAACTCATTTTTTTTAAAAAAAAAATTAATTGATATAATAAAATGTTGTTATAGAAAATAATTTTTATAGACGATTTGATTGTATCTCGTAAACTAATTGTTTAAAATTATCTAATTTATTGAAACCCTTAATCGGAGCCTTAAAGTAACTAGTAAAGTTGTTGTCATGTGATCAGGAGGTCACAGGTTCAAGCTTTGGAAACAACCTTTCGCAGAAATGCAAGATAACATTGTGTACAATACACCTTTATAGTTGGGCCCTTCCCTGATCCCTGTGCATAGCGGGAGCGGTAGTGCACCGGGTTGTCCTTTTTATTGAAACCCCTAATCATAATTTAGGCACAATTTTGAAGATGTATTTTCCTTTTATCATCTCTTTTTTTTTCGTGTGTGTGTGTTGTTTAATATCTAATATAACATTGATTTTTTTTAATTATTTTTTAGGTGTCGAATTTTTTTATATGTGCTTAAGTTTTAGGGATCGATAAAATTGAGTCTCAACAAGTTTAAACGAATCAAGTAATTCAGAAACTCATGAAAAAAATTAAAATAATATAAATAAACTATTAGTTACCTCTTTTGAGAATTTTGCGATAGCACTTCACCAACATGAGTTGTGACGTAGTGGTGGGATTGCGCACCTTTAACAAGAGGTCTTGAGTTAGAGTCATGTATATAGATGGAGAAAACCTTGTTGGAAGATCCATAGCCATAATAGTCATGCAGTGCGCAACCCAAATTACTCGAGGTTCAAATTCAAATATCGAACACTGAGTGATAAATCAAAAAGAAACAAAACTGATGGTACTTCAATCGTCTGAAATTTTCAAGCAATCATAGAAAAGATGAACTTCTTCAACCGAATCTACAAAAATCAAGTATGATAAATCATTCAATTAAATTTTCGCCATACCGGAGAAATGAAATGATCTAGGAGATCAACTTAGAATCTTCGCTTAGTCATGAGCGTTCTCGAGCAGACATATATAAAAAGGCGATTTCAACAAAGTATGATGAGTTGACTGACCATTCGCTGTCGAAGAATTGATTTTTTCACCGTATAAATTTATTATGACAATATCTCAGATCTTAGTCGCGACGCTCACCGGCTAATTGAATTGAATTGATAAAAGGAAAAAAACTGAATCAGGAAATAAAAATTGAATGATATATGAAATAATTTTTATTTAATTGATAATCATATAAAATAGATAAAAGGAAAAATTATTAAGGTCCCGCCCAAGGTTTTGCTAAAGTGGGACCTTATAGTTGATAACGATCTGGCGTTGTTGGAGATTGTTTTACAGAAAAAAGTTATTTGTCTGTGCACCATCACATAGTAATTTATTAAAATTAAGTATTTAATTTATTTTTATTTTATATATTTAGCATTCAAATTTCGACATACATATTAAAAACAAAATATTATTAATAAATATATTTAGCTAAATTATTATTCAATTGTTCTTAAATGAATAATTAATTATTATTCGGCTCATTGAGGTACAACAATAATTTGGTGAAACTGAAAAAAAAAAGCAATTAATATCTTTTTGATATTTTAAAATGACAAATATTATAGATAATTTTGTTTTACTAAAGTGACAAATACATACCAGACCCAATCCATTTATTTGTGTTCTTAGGGTTTTTAGTTTTTTCACACTTTAAAATACTTAATAAAAGTTAATTTTAATATTTTTTGTCTAATATATATTGATGATTCTGTCCAATTTTTATTTCTGATTGTGAATATAAATTTTGTATTTATAAAATGGAGATTTAATATTTTGTTATAATTTAATTTCTATACACTAATTTATATACCATAGAAGTAAAATGATGCACAAATGAATACATGATCTATTTGAAAGTTAGTTTTTAAAATTGAAAAAAAAAACAATAAACAATCAATTCATAAAAATCCTATAACAAAACACAGGATTTCTAGTATATACTATACTATTAACAATAAAAATATCATATAGGGAAGTGAAAATTCATGTTTGAGCACACTATTTCAGAAGTAAATATGATTTATGTCACTAAAGTTTAATTAAAATTCAGAGTGATTAATTTTAAAGTTCATTAGAAATACATAAAAATAAAAATTACAAATACCGGTGATGTTTAGGGAGTACACTAAAAGTAAATTTTTATTTCCATAATTTTAAGTTGAAAATTAAGAGATTTGATTTTAAGTTTTTTCTTAAAAATAGTCAATAAATTGATTTGATTTCATTAATAAGCTCCTCTGTGATGTCAGTGCATCATTGTTGAAATAATAAATGTGGCTTGTTGGAATTAAAAGCTTATTAATGAAATCAATTATATTTGTTGACTATTTATAAGAAAAAAATAAAAATTAAATTTATTTGTTGACCACTTAAAATTATGACAATGAAATTCAAGTCAATCACATTGTAATCCTCAAATTGTACCACCATTTATAATTTTAAGCTTCTTCTGATTCTAATAAGTTTTGAAATTAATTATTTTGAGCTCTAGTCAAACTTAGATGACATAAATCATTTTCACTTTTAAATTTTCTCTTTGGGCAATCTTTTAGACAATCTTTATTTACAATTCAAGAAGTATTTCAATTTATGTTTTATGTATTTCGTATTATGAATTTGTCTAACTCTCATTAATTAATTTAAAAATCAATTAAAAGGCATAACTTTTTTATTTATCAAGTTCATTTTGGTTTAGGGACGTAAAACGAGAGAGTTGGGCTAAAATTAAAATGATTAAGATTTAAGATGTACTCAATTAAAGATCAAATTGAATTTGATCAACTCAAAATTATTTTTAGGTTAAAATAGACAGGAGTGATTTGACGTAACAATTTTTTGTAAAAAATATCAAAAATTTCACATAAAAAATTTGTACTAACCTTAGTGATGCTTTTGTTTGTTGCATCTCTTGAACATGTGGTGTGAACGAGCGATAGTATTTAACTCCCCCAATCAATTCTCACCATTTATTTTTTTAAAATAATAGTACAAAAATACTGATAATTATATATCAAACTTTTACTAAGCTACAATGCTAAATTTGTGTCATTTAAGTTGTAAATATTACTTGCTAAGTCTATCGCCTAACAAAACTCAAGTAACCATCAAATAACACTATTTTAACAGAAAATTTGGCTGAGACTGGAAAGTAGATCTAAAAAACAGAGTGAAATTATGGTTGGTAAGAAATTCACCCAAGAAGGCTTATATTATTCATGTTAATGGACTAATGGTACATTATAATTAATACGGTCTTCATGTAATCACATCAGCATTAATTGTTAATTAAAAATATAAATGATAAATGAGTGAATCAATCATAGAAGAGTGGGAGAGTGATATACACAACAAAGGAAACCCATTGAGGGATCTAGATACACAAAGGATACCGAAGTCATTTCATATGTCATTCTTGATATTCATGACAAAAAGGTCTTGACAATAATATTTATTCGAGTAAAGACATAATTACCCCTAAAGTTGAACCCTTTTTAAAAAAAGATACTTGACCTTTGCTGTTGTCCTAACACCCCTAAACAATTTTAAATCGATATTAATACATCATTCTAAAGCCATCTAGCAGAGAGCGTGATTCTACTCTCTTAAAAGAACGTTCAGAATACAAAAAAGGATTTTAACTTTATTTTTACAAGTTTTTCCTTACAAAAATATTTTTTGATTTTTCTTATATATTTTTAGTTTGTTTTCTTATTCTTTTTCCTTTTCTTTCATTTTTCTTCTTCGTAAAATTCTTGTCATCTCTAATGGACTATCCACTTTCAATACCACATAATTTTCATTGATAACTCTACCCGCCTTTTTTACTAACACCACGTTTACTTTCTTTTATTTCAAGTTCTTATTTCAATTTTATTTTTTTTTATATTTTGAACGATTTTATAAAACCCAATATGTTTCAAGATGATTAGGAGTATTATTTTTACTAGTATTCGTATTCGCGTGATGCACGAATAATATTGAAGAATTTAATTATGTGATCTTATTAAAACGTCTATTAACTTAATCCAAATACTCAGGTGATGATTTTTTCATAAGCGTAAGATGACTTAATATCCTAGCTTAAAATAATTGCAAATTATTACATTACTTATTTGAATGTTATAAATTATATAGTATGTTCTTTAAATAAATTTCAATTGCTATAATGTTTTTCAATATAGTTTAGGGAAAAGTACGGAACTCAGCATGTATAGACCATTAATTATCACTCCCAACCTAACTTTGTATTAATTACGTGTTATAGCCAAACATCCATTTAATAGCCATATATGCGCTATCCCAATATATACGTATCTGACTCCTAATATCGCCCATTCGTGCCAATTTCTTCTTCCAGCTTTACTTTCGCTCTCTCTTTCTTGTTCTTTTTTTTCTTAATTATGTTTGCCCTAATATTTGTAAGCAATAGCTATCATTTTTTTCGTTTCAATGACTTATGGCGAGCTGCGTGCGAGCATACAATCATTTGAACAATAATCGCACACAGCTTGATTCATGTATTGATATGAGTAAGTAATTTGAGATTCATTAATAGTGAAGCTGGATAAAGAATTATTTGTATCAATGATGAAATTTGAAGGCAAGAGATATGGAATCGGAGTGTTGAATTTGAACTATTGGTGATTAGAAAAAGAAAGGCATCATGGGATTATGTGATTATGTGATAAGTGATTGATAGTGGGTCTAAGATTTGCATACCAAGTGTTTGATTGTACTTTTCTTCATCTTCTTCTTTCTATGTAATTTTTTTAGTATTCGTCGATATAATATAGTCTATGATTTTGTTGTATGAATTGTAGAGCATTGATAATTAGGTTTGAACTTTTAAAGTTTTGTATTAATTATTTTTTTCCTACCACGTTTTACACAATGATAATTTTGTATTCAACGTTTCATGCATTGATTCATATTCAATGTTTCATGCAGATATCTATTCATGAAACTTTCTAATTCAATACATCAGTTGGGATATAATCAGAAAAATAAATAATACACCAAGTAAAATGAGCATCTAACCTTCTGTAGCAAAAAATTCTTGTTCAATAATATGATCTAACCTTTGCAATGTTAGGCTCGTGAATTCCGAATAGTGCAGAATTGAACAAAGTAATCAATTAAAAGACAATAACAAAGACGATGATAACGATAAATTGAGAAAATAAAGGAGGCATAAATTTAACGTGGTTCGGTCAACTTGACCTACGTCCACAACCAAAAGGAGGAACAACTTTACTAAACACCAATGGAACAAAAGAGAGTCCAAAGACACAAAAGAGAGTATAAAATAGAGTAATTAAATACTCTTATACCCCAAATACCCAAGAGAATAACCTCACAAATATCACTCCAAAGAAAAGGTTCACTCAAAGTATTTCCCAACACAACTCTCTCACAAATATTCTCTACAAAGAGAAAACAAACACAACTAAATCTTATCAAATGTTGTTGTTCTTCTCAAAATGGTGTGTTATGAATGAGAAAGAAGGCTCCTATTTATAGAGATAAAATAGGCTTGTTGATGTCATCCATGATGTTAATGGAAAATGTAAATTTCAACATTTGCATGTGAATGAGGGAAATTTACAATAAAATCTTTGAAAGCAACTTTGTTTGACCAACAAATAATCTTTCAAAAGTCTTTGACAGACTTTTACCAAATGTGAACAAAAGAAAAAAACAAGGTCACATTACATGCAACATGACAGAAGAAGCTTCAAACATTCACAAGCATAGAAGATTTACTTATGCATGTGGTGTTTCTTGGTCTTTAGTGATAGTGAATGAATACATCACTTTTGAATTTTAATAAACCCTACAAATACGATAATGTTATGGATAAAAAGTCGTAACCACTTAATTTCATAAATGTAGGTAAATTAAAAATTTTAAATTTTATCTTAAATTTTTAAAAATCAAAAGTCAATTAAATATTTTTTAACAAATTAGATTTTACTGATATAGAGAACGTGCACCCCTTCTCACTTTCCTCTTCTTCAGCCACCTTTAATTTTTTTCCCTTTTTCTAGATTACTCCTTTAGATTAGATCGTGTAGTAATAATTTGGATAGATCTTTTTATCCCATTTAGTATGAACATAAAAATATTTTATCAATCTATCCAAAAAAAATATATATCAAATTTTAAAAATAAAAATCCAGAAAACGCAAACATTAGCTACATGTAAAATTCATTATTTGATAAATAAAAAAATAAAAAGATGTAATCTATAAACTTTGTAACTGTCAAACATTATTTTTATATTTTTAAATAATTCCCATTATATATTATTTTGACAATTGAAAAATATTTCATTTATATTATTTTAAAGAAATTTAATATTGAAAATTAAAAATATTTCATTCATTTTATTTTAACCGGAAATTCCTAAGTGTGCTTTGCAACTAAATGTGCTTATTAAATTTATTTTTAAGTTTAAAAAAATTAAAAGCTTTAAATAAAAATTTGATAACTTCCCATAGGAAAAAGAAAAATCCAAACGTGCTTATTAAAATTTGTTTCTTATATATTTTAAATTTAAAAAAAAAATGCATTTTTTGCTGTAAAGAAGAAAAAGTTGTGGGAAGATAGTTAAATATTTAGTAAAAAGATCTGATAACTTCCCACAGAAAAAGAGTTATATACGTGTTTAAAAATTTATTTTTAAATTTAAAAATTAATATAAACAATTTGGATTTTTTTTCTTTGCTATAAAGAAGGCGCAGTTATAGAAAAGAAGGATTTTTTTCTTCATTCTCTGCAGTTAATGTAAACGTAAGATAAAAAGATTAACACAACAAAATATGGATAATTATAGAGAAACAAATTATAATTGAATGCATATTTTGTTTACTAATTAAATTGTTTTTGAAAAAAAATTAAAATGGTGGAAAAAATAATATAAATTAGAGATAAAACAGTACATCATATGATATAGCCACATTTGACTATCTCTAATCAAAGCTTTCTTTATCAGTGTATCATACGAATAGAGCCAAGTAATATGAAAGTAAAGGAGTAATTCGAGAGCAACACCTGGTGGAGTTGCCTTCTGCGAGTAAAATCAACAATGCGAGAAGTAAGTGGTTTGAAATTAGGTTCATAACGTAATCGTCTTTTGAATCTGTCCAAATAATACCTCGACACCGGCAACGAAGAAGATGACGAAGACAATGTCAGTCTCTGAAATGCATTTTGATTCCGTTGCTGCTGCAAGGATTTTATTTTTGCGATTACATTTATAAGAGTGTTGGTTCAGTTTGCTATATATTTATCCATCTATGACAAATTGCCAATGTATTCAACAACACTGATTCCTTTGATTGTGAAGTTGTAATTGGCCAATGATTTTCTGTTTTTTTTCTTTTTCTTTTTTTGCCATAAAATGAAACCCAACAATGTGTTTCAGTTGCTACAAAAGAGGCTCAAAAACTTGTATTTATTCTATGGGTAGTTAATGTGTAAGTATAGATAGATTTTTTATTTTTAATTATTTTTAAAAAAAATATTTATAGATAGATTTTTATTTTTTTAAATAGAATTTTTCTAGTGTTGACATATAAGGCTTTTGCCCCTCTTATTAGACATAAATAGATTTACATTTTCATAAGCTATTTACGAATTTTTAAAAGTTCCTTGATTCATTTACTAAAAATTTCAGTTTTGATATCATTTTTCTCAAAATCTTCATTGCTAAAACTATATAAAAATAAGATAAATTAATTAATGAAGTTTTCAAAATATTAAAATTTGTTCAGATAAAAGGATGATTAATTTATATTAATAACTTAATCAAAGTTGAGAAAGTGCTAAAGAAATTTTTTATAAAAATACTCTCTAATTGCTGCGTAAATGGCCAACAAAAATGGAGGGAGGTTTTACGAAGAAGAAGAAGGGAAAAGTCAAAGCGGATTGGTTGTAGAGATAATACGTGGAGTGGAAAGATTTGTAGAAAGAGAAAAGAAAGTCAAAAAGTAAGAGAGACGAAAAAGAAAGAAGGAAAAAAAATGTAAAGAAGAAAAACTAAAAATGAAAAATATGTATTTCTTCATTAAGTTAGACGTGTCAAATTTTAATTTGTGCATGTTTAGCACCTATTTTTTGAAACTACGATTTGTCCAAAAATAATGTAACAATATAGGTTCAAAATAGTTTAGCGGGGTATTAGGATACCCGCAAAATTCAAATGTCTTTTTAAAAAAAGGGTCCAACTTTAATGGGTAGTTATGTTTTATTTTTATTTGTTCAAAATGAATTGAGAATTAATTGAGTCATGACCTGTCTATTTTGACTCACTTAATTCAAAAAATACTAATATATTACCTTTACCCTTGTAATCACAATCTAAGTTCCAACTTTTAAAAAAAAAAAAAAAAAAAAAAAAAATATGAAGTTCTTGATTTTTGAAGAGAAAGTCACCAAACACAAACACCAACCAAATAACATATACTACACCATCACCAAAAAGAAAACATATACTACACATGTCCAAACTTTTTCTTTTCCAATAATCGTTTGCATCCTAGAAAAGCAACAGTCGTTGTAAAATTAAACAAACCAATAACATCATATAATCCAATAACAATTTAGCAGCATAAATGATAGCCTTAAGCTAAAGCAGTTCACAAGAAAGAAAAATATTTAGGGCAAGCCATATTAAAATTAATTGGGTTGAATTATAAATTGAATTAGGCTCGATTGAAAATCCTTTTAAAATGGATTACACTATGGATTGAGATTTAACCGAATTTTAAATCATCTTATGCCCAACGCATAAAATTTTGAGTGAATCACTTGTGTTTAAGGCTCATTTTTGTCAGCCTAATGAACAGGAAATTTGCGAGGTAAAATCATTGATCTTATGGCTCTATAATCAATTATATATAGACAGAAAAAAGATGATACCTTAATTTAACCACAAGTGACAACAGTATAATAATGATAAATACTTACTCCCATCACGTATCAACATACAACAATAATATAGAACAATGATCTCCACTTTTAGTATATTTTTTAGAAGAATGATCCATAATATTTCTACAAAGGGGATTCTTACTCTATTCAATACTAAGAATGAATCTCGATAGGTGGAGGTTGCTCATATTTCCTGAAAGTACTCAACTCAGTTGGATGGTGGTTAAATCCTAGACTGTTGCTCCAGCTTCGTGAGCAACATGCATGTATCCACTGCAATTGCCTTTAATTTCTTTTTTTTTTTTGGTTAAAAAGACCTAAATTAATAGCGTTAAGGGGGTGGGGTGGGTTTGTGCTCCTATCAGTCACAGGAGCTAAAACCAAATTATTCGGGGCCACATCTCGGACTGATAGATTAGTAGTAGAATGTTTAACAGTACGCCTAAAAAGTGTTTCACAACTATTAGCTAAGACAGATTCAACAACATAAGAAGGCATAGTTGGCATAATTGTAGGACTTTGCAGAAATTGTGCCTTAGCTTCCCCTTTTGCTAGTAGATTAGCTACTGCATTCTGCTATCTATAGATCTGCGTTGAAGTGGTTGCTCCTAGGTCCCTCAGCAATAACCTACACTCAATGACAATATTATGATATAGTGGGTGGTTTTTAGTTAGTTATGAATGATAGCAGGTGAATCAAGTTTAATAATAAGTGGACTAATATCATTAGTTTTGGCAATGAGTAACCCATTCCTTAGAGCTAGGAGCTCTCCCATTATAGGGGTGGTGTGAGAGATTTGCTTGTAGAAGCCTAGCATTCATTCCCCATTGTGGATCCTAAAGACACCTCCCAGCCTACCTGGTCCTGGATTACCCATAATAGATTCATCAGTAGCGGAGGCAATGACACTATTTATCGGGATAGTCTTGTTATGGATGTTCAAGGTGTTGTCATTTCTTGTTAGCCAAATATTCCATAGACAGTATGGGAACAAGATGTCCCAAGTTGGCCAAGGATTAAAAGGTTTCCTTCTCAGATCTTTCCATAAGTTATATCAATTACCAGAATTGATATTGTCCCAGTTAGGGGTGGGTTTACAAATGCTTTTATTTGCCAATAATGCCTGAAATTGGGTTGTATTTTGGTAGTGGAATAAAATATGACTGGCATCTTCCACACTATAGTAACAGAAGTGGCATTGTGAGGGACATTAATGCCAATGTGGTTTAGGTAGCTATTAGTGGGGAACCTTGTATGCATGAGGAGCTAAAGAAAGGTTTTGACCTTGTTAGGAGTTGGGGATTTCCATACTAGGTTGAAGTTCTTGTCCATGGATGACTGAGGGACAGTGTTTCTAAGGCATGAGTACATGTTGGTAGTGGTGAACACAACATTGGAGGTATAGTCCTAGATGGGCTTGTTATCCTCAGTGCAGTTTATGGGGATGGGGGTTCTAAGAATGATGTCTTTGATATCAACAAGAATTTTAAAGGAGAAATTCGTGAAATCTAATTTCCATTGTTATACAGGTCTTTCACAATGTTGTTGGCTTCCTAAGTGTTAAAAGGGCCATGGATGATGTTCCTAAGGCTTTCTAGATAGGGGATCCAAGTGTCCTCAAGGAACTTTACTCTATCACCCCTGGTAACTCTCCATCTAATTCCCTTTGAGCAGTCAGCCCAACCTTTGTGAGTATTTTGTCAAGTCCTGGAGCTTATGCTCATGCTAGAAGGGATTCTGTTGGGAACATAGTATTTGGATAGCAAGACCTTTCCCCATAAGACATTTAGGTTATTGAACGTCCTCTAGGCCAAACTTGCATGGAGTACTCTATTTTTTAGCTCACTCTTATGTAGGCCAGGCCACCTTGAGTTTTCACTGAGATAAGAATATCCCAGTTTAAGAGATGCAGTTTTTTTTCTTAGCACAGCTTCCCAAACAAAATCTATCTAAATTTTATTAAAGGATTATTGATTTTTTAGGGGATTTTGATATGTTGTAATACATGGGTAGACATGGCTCTAAGGTTAGATTTGACAAGGACAGTTCTCTCAGTTATTTTGAGGAACTTAGTCTTCCACACAGCTAGCTTAGTGTTCATGTTATCAATTATGAACTGAAAATCCACACAGCTAGCTTAGTGTTCATGTTGTCAATTATGAACTGAAAATCACTATTCCTTGGTTTGTGGTTGAAGATGGGAAAATCAAGGTACTTTCTAAAGATAGCACTAGTTTTTATATTAAAAATTCGGGAGCATACTACAGAGTTGGTAGTATAGCAGTTTTTAGAGTAAATCACCTTGGATTTGGTGCGGGTTATAGTTTAGCTAGAGATATGGCTGAAGGTTTTGAGAATCTTGACAATGGTATGGTAATTTCTTACATTGGCTCTAGCAAGCAATGTGAGATCACCAGCAAAGAAGAGATGTGAGAGCTTAGGACCACTACAACTTGTAAAAGGCTTTCTTTAGATCAATCTTAAGGATTATGTTGGATTGTTTTCCTTTCATTCTCCCAAAATGGGTTAGGTACTCCTAAATAATGATGGCATGTTCATAAGATCTCTTATTGGCTAGGAAACTAGTTGGTCTTAGACTTATAACGATTTGAAGGTAGGGCTTTATCCTATTAATAATGATCTTTGTCATAATCGTGTAGCTAGTGTTACAAAGCCCTATAGGTCTGGAGTTCTTTAGGGTGGAGGCATTCTTGCATTTAGTAGTGAGATAAAGTATGTGCCATTGTTGTTAGTAGGCATAGTATTGCTAGAGAATACTTCTTTGCAATTGGAAATAGTCTTAGGGCTAATTTTAGTTCAATACTTTTGAAAGAAGAGAGGGTGAAGGTCATCAGGTCTAGGTGCTTTCATGGGCTTAAAAGACTGGAGGGCAAAGATAATTTTAGTAACCCTTTAGGGGGCTGCTAAGTCTGTGATGAGATCCTCCATGAGAATATTGACATGGTGGATGGGTACAAAGTAGTTGTTAGGACAAAGGCTTTGCTCAATGTATAAAAATAGGAAAAGTGATGGAGAACACAATAGTTGATATTTTTCTCTCCTATGTAGGTATTACCTACATCATCATAGAGCTCATTGATTATATTCTTTTTTCTTCTATTAATGGTGGAAGCATGGAAGAAGAATATGTTGGCATCTCTTTTTGTGAGCCAAGTAATTCTGGAATGGATTTCATTTTCCAGAAATCCTCTTAACATTTTAGGGGGCCTCATAGTCATAAAAGAAGTCATTTTCCAGGTTCTGAAGAAAAGGCTAGTATGGTAATTTCCAAATTTTTGAATACCATCTAGCTTAACTGTAACTATTTTCATCTTGTGAAAAATATTTCCAAACACATCATGGTTCCAATCAGAGGATTGAATTTGGAAATTTTGAATAGCTTGCTAGAGATTGTCATAATGTGTGAAGCAGTTATTCACAAGAATTTTGAAGAAAGGGTGATTGTACCACATACATTCAAACCTAAATGAGTTATTATTATTGCTTTGGATTTTTTTGGAGAGAGAAATAAGAAGGGGGCAGTGGTTAGGCTTCATTCTGGGTAGGTGTGTTACCAGGGACTCTAGAAAGTGGTTTATCCATGAGTTATTAGCAGCGCACCTATCTATCCTTTCAAGTATAAGACTGTTCTATTTTGATGCCTCTTATTGGTCCAGGTATACTTACACTCTCTTAAGCCTAGGTCCATCATATTGCAAAAATTTAAGCAATCCCAGAGTTTGCTAACTCTACTATTATTGATGGGAGCCCTCCTAGTTTTTCATTGGCTCTCAAAATTTCGTTGAAGTCCCACCAATCAATCAATCTCCATTATAGATAGATGAGATGTGACATAGCTTATCCTTAAGGGTGACACACATATTAAAGTTTGGGCAGCATAAATAGCAACAAACAACCAAGTATTAGGGTTAGAGTTTACCTTTAAAATGGTATGTATTACTTGGGCAAAAATTGAAAAAATTTGAAGCTTAACAACATCCTCCTTTAATGATCAGAATTCCCCCTTTTCTACCAGTCGTGCTGGATTCTAAGTGGGAATCAAAATAAAGAGTCTCAGTGAGGTGCTTATGGTCGACTATTTTGGTTTTTAGCAGCATCACCATAGTAGTATTATGACTTTTTACCAAAGCTTCACACTTTCGCCTAAAACTTATATTTTTAGCCTCTCTAGTATTCCAGATGATGAAATCCATATAGTTAATTGGGTTAGGGGGTTGACTGTGCATTAACCTATCCCCTTATCCTTCTAGGAAGGCTTTTCCTATTCCAAATACGGACCCAAGGAGACTATTGCATTAGATTGATCTATCATTTCCTCAGTGTCAACTTAAAAGTCTCCATCTCCTTCGAATGAAGTACTATGGTAGTTATGTTGTAGGGATCTTCGTAATCTCTATGAAGGCATTTTTGTAGTATGAAGAAGCCTATGTTTGGGTCCCCAAAAGATGCTAGAAACTACTCCAACTCCATATTTGTCTGTTAGAGTTCCTTTAGAACTGGCTGATTTGCTTTTCCTAGGCCTTTCGCCTCGCTGATTGACTCTATGGCTTGCATTAGTGTTTGATTGTTCTGGGATAGGGTATTCAAAGGTATACATGGTACAAATTTAAAGTTTTCATTTCGGATAGGTAGGGAGAGTTCAGGGCAAAAGGGGAGACTCTTGAACATATTACTCATGAGAGAGTTTAATTTATTTGAGTTCATCATGTTCAAAGTTTCCACTATTTGGGCTTGCAGCATTGATTAAGCCCAAAGTTGGTACCCCAGTCACTGCACTATTTGATCCACTTCTCCCTTATAATTTGTTCCATCCATGTTGAGTCTTGTATTATTAATACTCTTGGTTGATCTCCCACTATAAACAGTGAGGGATCGACTTCTCTTTCAATATTAGTTTAGCCCAAGATGTTCTGCTTCAATTGGGTGGTTGGGGTGCAGTGACGAAGATTAGCGGCTCCTTCAAATTCACATTTACTGGAGGGAAAAGATTTTCCATTGAGAGTTGCGGTGTATTTGGCGGTGTTGATATGGGTTGTGGGGTCATTATCCCAAGATTAGAGCTAATAAAGAGGAAGGAGTTAATGACTTGACTGCTTAGGTCATGTCAACCATCTCAGGATGATGATTATCCCTAGTAGAAATGGTGACAATCTCCCTAAAATGTGTAAAGTGGGAGGAGTCCATTAAAATATCCATAATGTGGGTGGGGGTTTGAGACCCCTTGGGCCCAACGGCATTAAATGTGGTAAAGTAGAGGTAATTAAGGGGACAAGTGGGGTGGGTGGGAGATTTAATGCCTTTTCTAACAAAAGAGCGCGAATTGACTTTTAGGGGTAGCTTTTGGCAACTGCTGTGTTGACATTGGGGACATGGGCCTTCTTCAACAATTTTCTTTTTTTTCCTTTTTTCCCTATGGAGTTTTTCTTACCCAAACTTGTAATCGTGGTTGAATGGCTGCTTATTTTGATGAAGAGGAAGACAGGAATCAGAGGAAATAAGTGTCGCCATTTCTTTTTTGATATTTCTCAAAAAGAATGTCACCTCTCTTTATTTGGTAACTATTTAAAGACACAATTTCACTTTTATCCTTATTTGTCCCACTTAATTAAAGATAGTAGTAGTGCATTTTTTATAAAGGACAATTTGCTAAACATCACCAAGTTTTTTCTTATTTACTAAACTTCATATTCGGTCAAAATATGCCACATAAAATGGGACAGAGGGAGTATAATTTAAGCCTAGTAGCTTACAACAACACTAACTTTAGTTGCCACCACCTCTTTTATCCCTTCTCGTGTAGTTGTACTGCTGGTAACCTTCTCCCTACTGTCCGATGGAGAGTTCGCTCTCTCGACGTGACCTGAAAAATTATACAATATGAACATTAAGGGGAGTCTTAAAGCAATGATAAAATTGTCTCTATGATATATAGGTCATTGTTTCAAATTATGGAATCAACAATTGATTCTTTTGTCCCACCCCATTGAGGTGAGGTCCTTCCTTGAACTCTACGTGAGTGTGAAAAAATTTGTACACTGAACTATCCTTTTATTATGACAAGCATATACATATATAGAGTACCTTTGTTTGATCTCTTGAATCTTATGTAAGCCTCTTTCCCCTTCATAATAATGTGATGAGTCTAGAATTAAACATTGAATAAAGAAGACAAACATTAAAAGATGATCAATAAACATAAAAATCAATAAATATTTTGGAAGAAGATAATGTGTAGAAGTCATTACTTGGACAACATTTTGGGCAAAAATTGCATCTTGAAAATGTACAAAACCACAACAATATCCATCC
Organism: Capsicum annuum; assembly: GCF_002878395.1. Classification (NCBI taxonomy): domain Eukaryota; kingdom Viridiplantae; phylum Streptophyta; class Magnoliopsida; order Solanales; family Solanaceae; genus Capsicum; species Capsicum annuum. The sequence goes on from NC_061121.1 coordinate 13,672,226, forward strand.
TACATTCAAAAGAAATTATAAGGTTTAAAAAAATGATAAACCAACAATAATAAAGAAAAAATATATACATGAAACATATATAACTCATAAGTTTTGAGTTGAACTTCATGAATCTGAAGTGGTCCAAACTCTTTGACAACAACATGGAGATCACTTCGTGTTGTGTTTAAATGTACAACATAGAAACACTATAAGATTCAAAGGTAACAAAATGTTCTATCATATATTTCGTTATAATAAAATACTTACTTCAGAAGTTGTTACATACTTAATTCCACCATTTGGCAATGACCAACTCAGGACACTATTATCCTTATAAAATTATAAGATACGACTGATGGATTAGATTTTGTGGAATGTGATCGTATTGATCCACGAAAGAGATGGAGACAATTTCAACAGTGTGCTTGGTTGATTGAGTTGTCACTTTTGCACTACAATAAATCAAATAAATAGATGGTTAATCAAAACTAATTTAACTATTTATATAAACAATAACATATATATAGTCATAAACCGATATACTTCAAACAAAAAGAAAAGTTATAAATGCAAATGAATAGTTTAAAGAACATAAACATCTAGGCAAAGGCTTTTTATCTATCATTAGGTAAAATAATTTGATAATTAAAAAAATAGTAGTAAATAAAAACTCATTTGAATCATTCAAAACAATAATGTCAAAGTAAAATTTCTTTTCACTATGCTACAATAGTAGTCATATAAGATTAGAAAAACTATTAAATTATAAATAATCATCAAAAATATTTAAAATATAAATATAAAATTAATATTTTAAACTATAACGAATAAATATTAAAGTGATTATTTTATGAGTCAAAGTCAAAATTAAAATATAATATAATTTTTCCTAAGAAAACTAGTCAAAATAAAAAGAAAATCTAACAATTCAAGATCTTTCAGAAAGTTGTGTCATCGATATGCGTATTAAAATTTTAACTTTATCCATGTTAAACCCCAAGTCAATCACAATTTGAACTACTAAAATATGTGACTTTTGATGGACGAAAATTTGATGCAAAATTCATTAGAAATATTTTCACGATGTTAAATTGAAAATTTTAGAAAGATGAAAATTTCTATGAAAAGGTCCACCAAAGACATTTTCAACACTACCAAAAAAATTTTATTAGAAATTTACATTTTTTGTATGTCTATCTTTGAAAAAATTATATCACCACAAACATAAATTTTTCCTAAATCCTTGTATAAAACTAATAAATAAAAGATTGATCTTGATATATGATAAACTCAACCAACAAATAACCTTAAGAAATCATGAATCCAAAAACTAAAAAAGAAAATCCTTAAAAGAAAAAAAAGCATTCTTTTTATACTTAAAACTCCTTAAGAGCTCTTATCTAAAGTAAAATTACAACAACAAAAAAAGGAAAAAATCTTATCTTTTTTACTTTTTTGATTTGATACAACAGTAAAAAAAAACAAACATAAAAAGTCATTCTAAAAAATAAAAAGTTTTAAAAATCATGGAATCTTGAAAGAGGCCGTTACAAATTCATGATCTGGCAAAAATAAGACAACAACATTAAAAATTTATTTCATTAAATCTACCTAATCAACCAATGCATATCAATTATTTAAAGAAATATTCTTTAAATGCTTGATCTAAAATTCCAAGTGAAAAGCATAACAAAAAAAAATAATAATAATAATAATAAATTATTTTCACTTTTTATTTGATACCACATTAACAAAAGATAGTATCATAGAACTTTAAAAAAGTTCTAAAATAATAAAATTAAAAAAAAAAAAAAAAAAAAAAGGTGTTACAATGTCAAGAATTAATAAAAAAATACAATAACAACAAATCAATAACTCAAAATTGCAAAGTCTACAAAGTCAATTGATATATATCAATCATTTGGAGAAATCGAGAAAAAATCACACAAGATTTTTGAGAAATAAAAAAAAAATTGAAAAAATTTATACAAAAAAACATCAAAAGTATGAAAGAGACAAAAGATAAAAGAAATTAGTAAAAATTTCTGAATAAAAAGTACTGAAATTGAAAAAAATCAAATAAGGGACACAGATAAATGAAAAGGTAAGTGATGAATTTATATTGGCGAAGAAAAATATATCAAGGTTGTAATTCTTGGGTAGATTATCTCTAATCTCAACAAGAATTTTATGTGTCAATTTGTAGTAAATTATTTAAATATATTCCTTATTTGTATATTATAATCTTTTTAAAATAAAATGAAGTAGGCATTTGAACATAATTACAACTTTGGTATTTTTTTTCTCTGCCACTATTAATTCATCATCTACTTTTTTTTGTTTCACCTTGTCCATTATTTGATTTTTCTAGTTTCAGTATTTTTTATTCAGAGATTTTCACTAATTTCTTTCCTCTTGTCTCTTTCTACTTTTGATGTTTTCTTGTATATTTTTACAAAGTTTTTAATTTTTGATTTCTCAAAAATCTTGTGTGATTTTTTCTTGATTTCTTCGAATGATCGATATAAATCGATTGACTTTATAGACTGTACAATTTTGAGTTACTGATTTGTTGTTGTATTTTTTTGTCAATTCTTTTTGTCTGCATTATAAATCAAAATATTTACAAAGATAAATATTATTTGAAGTTAAATTTAAAAAGTGGTACTTGAAGATTGAAATTATATGTCTGAAAAAGAATTATTGACAAGTTTAAATTTGATGTTTTGTATAAAAACAATTAGGCTATAATCAGAAATGAACTAGCAAATGAACATACAAATCATATTATGCATATTTAAGTCGAACATTATTGTTTATATATCGAATATTGAATACCTTTCTCGTAATTCATAAGTTGCCTCTGGCGACAATTATGGAGCAATATATTATACTATACATAATTATCTGAGATTTTTAATTGTTGGTAATATACAAAAATAATTATTTTAAATATTTATTTATGCATACATGAATTTTATTATGACAATAAATTCTTTAGTCAAATTTCTTTATAATGGTATTGGTATCATCTGGTCGAATAATTATTTAATTTTTATAGTGAAATGTTATTAAAGACAACTCGATTTTAAAAAAAAAAATTTGATTGATATAGTAAAATGTTGTTATAGAGAATAATTGTCATAGAAGATTTGATTGAATCTCGTATACTAATTGATTAAAATTATCCCATTTATTGAAACCTCTAATCGGAGTATTGGGGGAACTGGTAAAGTTGCTGGCATCTGACCAGCAGGTTATGAGTTCAAGCTTTGGCCTCTGGCAGAAATGCAAGGTAAGGTTGCCTATAATACACCCTTGTGGTGAGACCCTTACCCCGCATAATGAAAGCTTAAGGCACCAGATTGTCCTTTTTATTGAACTCCCTAATCATTATTTAGGTACAATTTTGAAGATGCATTCCCCTTTTATCATCTTTTTTTTTTGTATGTGTTGTTTAATTAATATCTAATATAACATTAATTTTTTCAATTATTTTTCAGATATTGAATTTCTTCATATGTGCTTAATTTTCAAGGATCAATAAAATTGAGTCTCAACAAGTTTAAACTAATCAAGTAATTCAGAAACTCAAGAAAAAAATTTAAATAAAATAAATAAACTGTAAGTTACCTCTTCTGAGAATTTTGCGATAGCACTTCACCAACATGAGTTGTGGCATAGTGGTGGAATTGCGCCACCTTTAACCACAGGCCTTGAGTTCGAGCCATGTATATAGATGAAGAAAATCTTGTTGGAAGCGTCACCCCCATAATAGCCCTGTAGTGTGCGATTCAAATTACTCGGGATTTCAATCTGGATACCGAAAATTGAGTGAGAAACCAAAAAAGAAACAAAACTAATGGTACTTCAATTGCCTGATATCTTCAACCGATCATATAAAAAATGAACTTCTTCAACCGAATCTACGAAAATAAAGTAAGATAAATCATCCAATTATTTTTCGCAATACCAGAGAAAAGTGAATAAGGAAACAAAAATTATATATTATATAAAATAATTTTTTATATAATTAATAATTTTACAAAACAGACAAAAAAAGGAATGAAAAGAAAAATAAAAAATAATTTATTTTTACAACGCCCAAAGTTTTGCTATAGTGGGACCTCATAGTAGATGATGATTTGACATTGTTAGATTGTTTTATCGGAAAAAAGTTATTTGTCTGTAAACTAACACATATTAATTTATTAAAATTAATTACTTAATTTAGTTATTTTATTTTATATATTTAACATTCAAATTTTGACATAAATACCAAAACGAAATACTATTAATAATTATATTTAGATAAATTATTATTCACTTGTCCTTAAATGAATAATTAATTATTATTCAGCTCATGAAGTAGAGCAATAATATAGTGAAATTGGGAAAAAAGAAGGCAATTTATACCTTTTTGGTATTTTAAAATGACAATATCTTAGATATTTTCTTTAACTAAAATGACAAATACATGATACACGCGATTCATTTATTCGTGTTCTGAGGTTTTTCCACACTTTAAAGAACTTAATAAGATTTTAATCGTAAGATATTTTGTTTAATATATATTGATGGTTCTGCCCATTTTCTATTTTTGATTGTGAATATAAATTCTATATTTATAAAAATGGTGATTTAATCTTTTTTTATAATTTAATTTTTATGCACTAATCTATGTACATATAAGTAAAAGGATGCACAAATGAATACATCATCTATTTAAAGTAAATTTTATTAAATTGAAACGATAATGAAAAAATTACTTCATAAAAATACTATAACAAAACACACAATTTATAGTATATACTATTAACAATAAAAGTAACATATAGGGAAAGTGAAAATTCATTTTTGAACACACTATTTCAGAAGTCATATAATTTATGCCACCTAAGTTTAATCAAAACTCAAAAGTGATTAATTTCAAAGCTTGTTATAATTACATGAAAAAAAATTACAAATATTGGTGAAGTTTAGGGAGTACACTATAAGTAACTTAATTTTTAGTTTCATATTTTTAAGCTGTAAATAAGCTGCTAATACAAACAAATAGCAATTATTATTTCACATTAGCTCTTATGTGATACCAGCACATCATTGTTGAAAAGAAAAAGGCTCAAATATGTCATTGAACTATAAAAAAATGGGTCATTTATGTCATCAGTTAAAAGTTTAGCTCATTCATGTCATTGCAATTGCAAAACTAGCTCATCCATGCTATTACTTTTTAATGGTGAATTTTCAAAAATAACTTACCTCGTGGCCTTTTATTAGAGGTCCATGTCATTAAATAAAATGAGGCAAAAAAAGCTCAAATATGCCTTTGAACTAGTAAAAATGACTCATTTATGTGATCAGTTAAAAGTTTGGCTTATTCATGTCATCGCCGTTACAAAACAAGTTCACCCATGCCATTATTTCTTAAGAGTGAGTTTTCAAAAATAACTTTGTAACGTGACATTTTATTAGAGATCCAAATCATTAATTAAAATAAATAAATATTAATTTCAACATAGCTTAGATCCATTAAAAGGAACCGGTCCATTTAATATAACTCGACCCACAACCATTAAAGTATTTTTTTCTACAACAATAACTATTTTTGAAATAGGTCTAAGATATGCTAAAATTAATATTGATTTATTTTAATTAATGATGTGGACCTCTAATTAAAGGCCGCATGACAAAGCTATTTTTTTACCGTTTAAAAGTAATGGCATGATGAGCTGGTTTGTAACGGCGATGATATGAATCAGCGAAACTTTTAATTGATGGCATAAATGAGCAATTTCTGATAGTTCAATGACATATTTGAGTTTTTTGCCTAATTTAAATTAATGACATGAACCTCTAATAAAAGGCCGCGTAGCAAGCTATTTTTGAAAATCCACCGTTAAAAAGTAATGGTATGGATGAGCTGATTTTGTAATGGCAATGACATAAATGAGCCAAACTTTTAACTGAAGGCATAAACGAGCTATTTTTGATAGTTCAATGACATATTTGAGTCTTTTCTCTTGTTGAAATAATAAATGCGATTTATTTGGATTAGAAGATTATTAATGAATCAATTATATTTATTTACTATTTATAAGAAAAAAAAAAGGAGAGTCCGGTGCACTAAAGCTACCGCTATGCGCGGTGTCCGGGGAAGGGCCCCACCACAAGGGTGTATCGTACGCAGCTTACCTTGCATTTCTGTCAGAGGCTGTTTCCAAGGCCAACTTTACCAGTTACTCCAAGACTCCCCTTCGACTATTTACAAGAAAAAAGTAAAAATTAAATCTATTTGTTGACCGTTTAACATTATGACAGTAAAATTCAAGTTAATTACATTGTAATCCTCAAACTTTACCAGCATTTATAGTTTTAAAGTCTTGTGATTCGAACAAGTTTTGAAATTAATCATTTTTAGCTCTAGTCAAACTTAGATGACATAAATTATTGTCACTTTTAAATTTTCACTTTGGGCCATCTTTTAAGTATTTCAATTTAAACATCAATTAAAAGGCCTAATTGCTTTTTATTTTCCAAATTCGTTTTGGTTTAGGAATGTAAAGTGAGAGGGTTGGGATAAAATTAAAATGATTAAGATTTAAAATGCATTCAGTTAAAAATCGAATTGGATTTGACCAACTCAAATTTATTTTTGGGATAAAATAGAATGAAGCAGTTTGATATAAAAACTTTTAGTCAAACATATCAAAAATTGCACATAAAAAATTTGCACTAATCTTAGTGAAGCTTTTGTATGTTGCATCTCTTGTGCATGCGGTGTGAGTGGGAGAGAGTATTTAACTCCTCCCAAGTCAATTCTCACCATTCATTTTTTTGAAATAGTAGTACAAAAATACTGATAATTCTATACTAAACTTTTACTAGGCTACTAAAGCGCAACTCTAACCTAATTTTACACTATATTTGTGTCATTTGAGTTGTAAATATTACCTGCTAAGTCTGTCGATTGACAAAATTCAGGTAACCATCAAATGACACTACTTTAGCGAAAAGTTGGCTGAGATTGAAAAATAGATCTAAAAGACGAAGTGAGATTGTGTTTGATAAGAAATTCAACCAAGAAGGCTTATATTGTTCAGGCTAATAGACTAATGGTACATTATAATTAATACAGTCTTCATATAATCACGTCAGCATTAATTATTGATTGAAAATATAATGACAAATAAGTGAATCAACCATTTGACAAAAAGTGGGAGAGTGATATACACGATAAAGGAGAACCCATGGAGGGGTCTAATGGATTCTCCCTACACAAAGGATACCGAAGTCATTTCATAGATCATACTTGATATTCATGACAAAAAAGTCTTGGCGACAATATTTATTTGAAATGGACTGAAAATTAATTGAGTCATGACCCACCTATTTTGACCCGCTTAATCCAAATAATACTACTCCCTCCGTTGTAAAAAGAATGACCTACTTTCTTTTTTGATCCGTTTAAAAAAGAATGATTCCTTTCCTTTTTTGGCAATACTTTAATTTCAACTTTCCACAGCATGTTTAGGACCACAAGATTAAAGGGTATTTTGGTACATTTGACACAACTTTAATTTAAAGTCACAAGATTCAAAAGTCTTTTTTATATTTTTAAACTTTGTGCCAAGTCAAAGTAGGTCATTTTTTTTTAAACGGAGGGAGTAATATTTTACTATTAACCCTTGCAATCACAATCTGAGTTCCAACTTTTGAAAAAAAGGTAAAAATCAATTTCTAAGGGAAGTCACCAAACATAACCAACCAAATAACATATATTCTCTCCGTTTAAAAAAGAATTGCCTATTTTGACTTGACACGGAATTTAAGAAAATAAAGATGATATTTGAATTTTGCGATCTTAAATTAAAGTTGTGTCAAATATACCAAAATGTTCTTTAATCTTGTGATATTAAACATGTCATATATAAAGTTAAAATTAAAATATTGCCAAAAAAGGATAGAATCATTTTTTTGAAACGGATAGAGTACTATACATGCAGCTTAGAAAAGCAACACTTGCTGTAACATCAAACAAAAAACCAATAAAATCACATAATTCAATAACAATTTAGCAGCATATATGATAGCCTTATGCTAAAGCAGTTCACAAAAAAGAAAAATACTAGGGGCAAGTCAGGTTAAAATAAAATGGATTGAATTAGAAATTGAACTAGGCTCGATTGAAGATCTTTTTAAAATGGGTTACACTAAGGGAGATTTAACCGAATTTTAAATTATCTTATGTCCAACGCATAAAATTTTGAACGAATCACTTGTGTTCAAGGCTCATTTTGTCAGCCTAATGAACAGGAAATTTGCAATGTCTCGTTGGTTCTTATGGCTTTATAATCAATCATATATAGACAGAAAAAATATGATACCTTAATTTAACCACAAGTGACACCAGTATGATAACGATAAATACTTACTTGCATCGTGTATCAACATACAACAATAATATAGAACAATGATATCCACTTTTTGTATGTTTTAGAAGAATGATCCATAATACTCCTACAAAGGGGATTCTCATTCTATAGAATTGAAACAATGAATCTCGTGTTAGAACAAATAATTTCAATACAAATAAAGAACAGGAGAAGCAGTCTTTCCCTAGTGCAAGATATCCAACTAAAATGAAAAAAAAAAAGCATGTATCTGCAAGATAGTATATTTCAAAATCCCTGATTACTAGAAGTTCTGTATGATGCTGAACCAACAATATTAATGCGCTGGCAGTTGCACGTTGAACTGAAAAATCCATATGTTACTACATAATGAACTTAATCAGAGTTTGTACATGTTAAACTTTGTAATCTGAAATGAGGAAGAAGGAAGAATAGAGAAAATGCAGAGAAGGAGAAGAGTGGAAATTATTTCATTGATTAAATCTTGTTCTTTTGTCTTTCAAAGTGTATTTAACATGTATATATAGATGATGATGGAAGATTCTATAGGCTAACCACTTAACTAACTCAATTAGCTACAAGGTACAAAGTTAGTTATTAACTACTTTCTGGAAGTCAATTAACATTGTTTTTCACAGTGTTAGTTACAAGGGCTGAGCAGATTTCCCTTCGTTTAACACTCCCTCTCAAGCTAGGTAATCCCAAATAGATTAAGGATACCTAGCTTGGATTGTAAGTGTTCATGTTGAGCCCTGTTGAGCCCTTCAATTAACACATTAGCAGGCAGCTAGAGATACGGATATAGTTGACTGTGACTAGTCCTTGATTGATCTTCTTCCTTATAAAGTGACAGTCTATTTTAATATGCTTGGTCCTTTCATGCTATACATGATTAGATGCAATTTGCATGGAAGATTTGCTATCAGTGTAGATCTTAGCGGGTTGTATAGTGTCAATCCCAATCTCCTTTAGTAGTCCAAGTAGCCAGACAAGTTCATCCACAGTTACATCAATGCTTCTGTATTCTGCTTTTGTTAAGCTCCTGGAAATAGTGTTCTTCTTCTTAGACTTCCATAAAAGAATAGATTCTCCATACGTCACAAAATACCTAGTGACAGATCTTCCAGAGAATGGACATGATGCCCAATCTGCATCACAGTATGCAGAAACTTCAGTATTTGACTGCCTGAACATTAGCACTCATTGTCCAAGTTTCATCTTGATGAGCTTGACTATCCTGATAGCTTTATTCATGTAAGACTTCTTTGGTTGCTGTAGGAACTGGATGAGAGTTTGGACACTATAAACAATATCAGGCCTGGTCATTGTGAGATACAATAGTTTTCCTATGAATCTTTGATAAGCATGCACATTTTTTGGTGGATCACTAATTCCATGATCCTTATTATATTCTTTAGCAGTTAGTTTGATGTTTGTATCAGTAGGTGTAGTAGTTGGTTTAGCAGCTCCAAGACCCAACTCAGACACAAGTTCTAATGCATATTTTCTCTGATGCATCAGAATACCTTTCTTTGATCTTACAAACTCAATACCCAAGAAGAATTTGAGTTCACCCAGGTCTTTCATCTTGAAAGCTTGCTGAATTTTACGTTTTGGTATCTTCAATCAATCTTAAGGTATCTCCTATGATTAACATATCATCTACATAGACTAAGACAATGGTAATACCTTTATTGTCCTACTTTATGAATAGAGAATGATCTAGTTTACTTTGCTTGAATCCCATTTTTATCAATGTTTCAGATAACTTGACATTCGACTGTCTAGGAACCTATTTAAGTCCATACAGGGACTTCAAGAGTTTGCACACTGGTTTCTTCTCCCCTGGCTCTTGAATCCCGAAGGTCCATGTAAACCTCTTCCTGTAGGTCACCTTGTAGGAATGGATTATAAATATCCATGTGTTGTATAAACCAATGTCTTTGAGCTACAATACTAAGAATTATTCTCACTGTTTTCATCATTACAATAGGTGAGAATGTCTCTTGAAAGGATATAAGCTTTAGCGACCAGCCTAGCTTAAAATATTTCTACCTCACTGGTAGTTTTATACTTCACTTTAAAGATCCATTTGTAGCTAATAGTTTTCTTACCTTCAGGTAGACTAGTGATCATCCAAGTGCTTATATCTCAGTTTTCATTACTTCTACCTATCTTGGGTTTTTCATAGCTTCACTGTAAGTAGATAGTTCAGTAGTAGTAGATGAATTTGCTATGTATTCTTGGTACTTAGGAGCAAGAGTATCATAAGTCAAGTATTTTTCCAAGGAATATGGTTCTTCCTAATGAATGTTAAGAGATACAAATTCCTTGAGCCATACGGGAGCCTTTCTAGTTCTGGTGTTCCTCTTTGGAGCTATTTGAATTTGATTCTCAACTGGAGTTATGTGAGCTCTTTGATCCTAATCAACCTGGACCTGTGTAGTATATTTTTGTGCCCTGTGATCATCAGGTTCTGCCGGTGTTATTTGAGTAGTTGTTGTATCTTGTGAGTGCCTCAAGTCTGATATATCCATGTCTGGCCAATTAACCAATGTTTCATTGAGTTTAGTAGTTATGACATGTTGAGTTTCAAAAGTTTTTTCTTTGAAAGAAAACACAACTTTTCTTAAGCTAACATCTCTGTCAGTATCATCATATAGTAAATATCCTTTCTGAGTTTCAAAATAACCCATTAAAATACATTCTCTGGTTATAGATTGTAGTTTATCAGACTGTTGCACTATCTTATCATAGCACAAGCAACCTAGAGTTCTCGTATGACCGATTGTAGGTTTCTTCCCATATAGTTTCTCATATGGACACATGTGATCTAGTAAAGTAGTAGCCAGCCTATTGATGATATAAATAACTGCTTTAACACACAGACCCCAGAATTTTATAGGTATTGCACCGTGAAATCTTAAGGCCCTAGAGACTTCCAAGATTTGCCTATGTTTTCTTTCAGTCACTCTATTTTGTTGAGGATTGTAGGCACATGATGTTTGATGAATAATGCCTAACTTTGTGAACAAAGTGTGACATACTGAGTTTACAAACTCAGTTCCACTATCAGACCTAAGAACTTTAATATTTTTATCAAATTGAGTCTTGACAAATGAAATGAACTGAGATATTGATACACACACATCAGACTTAAGTTTAAGTAAGTAGATCCAAGTCATCCTAGAGTAGTCATTTACCATTGTTAAGAAATATCTATTTCCTTCAAATGTGGGAACTTTATAGCCCCCCCCCCATATATCTATGTGAAGCAAATCAAAAGTGTTAGAAGTTTTAATACATGTATCAGGAAAGGAAAGTCTGACTTGTTTTGCACATGGTCAAACTACATACACAGAAACTTTATTGGTTGATATGATGTTATTTATGGACAACATTCTTTTGAGTACATTAATTGAACCATGTCCTAGTCTCTTCTGCCACAAATCTATATCTATATTGACATCATCAATAGCAAAATCACATATAGATATAATGTTGAAATGTGGAGGGTTGCACCACACTGTGAGGGACCAGGTCCCTTAGAGTCAATCACAGGCAATCAACCAGTAATGCAGTAGAAAAAAAGAAATTTTGCTGGAAATTAAACAACACCAATATTTAACATAGAAACCTCCTTGCTCAAGGGAGGAAAACCCACGGTTTTCCCTCCCAAACTCTCAACAATCCACTATAATCAACCTCTTGATTACAAACTCAATTTGAATCTAAATCTAGGCTCCACCTTCTTGTAATAACTCTATTACAAGACTACCTTGACAATTCTGCCAAGAACATACTTCAATACTGATTAACTCTAATAAATATTAAACTCAGGTAACTCTAGCTAAGCACTCTCAAGAAAATAAGAACCAAACATTACTCTAATAGCATGAGTAATTCAATTGCAGACCAAGACTCGACTCAAGAACACTTTCACTTTCAGTACATACAGAAATAAATACTTGAGCAATGTTACCAAATTGAGTTTTTGCCTTTTTCACTCTATATTCTAATTTTGCAAAAATACATAAATGAGAAGCATTCTTTTTCTTTTATAGAGGAGTAATGATTAGGGTAGAAATCTAATTGGGCCAGGTGTCTTGAGTGGTACATATCTCACCTGCGTAGTTTGTTACACTAGAAGACAAAACTACGTAGGCCATATGACAACTGTATGTTTTCATGAAGATCTATGGACCTGGTCCCTTGATGTTAGCTAATCATCATCAAAACATGATTTAGAAATTTTCTCTCTTTTGATGATGACAAACTACATAATATGACCATAGAACTTGAGGTATCAAATTCATTCATCTAATTTTCTCAGAGTGATTACAACAGTCGATGAATGTTTCCCTCATCATTATACCCCATGCTTCCACTTATCAATATTTCATGCAACTTAAGGACCTGGTTCCTTGTTGTCAATTGACATTACAATTCACTTCCCCCTGTCACTATACCCACACTTGTTATTTTTATTTAGGTCGTTGTTCCCCTTATCACATATACTAATTTCCCCCAATCAATATTCCATTCAACACCTATGCCTTCATTTGCAATTCAACACTTACATATTTGGTACCTGATCCCTACCACTTGAATTTAGTATTCCCCTTTTTGGCATCATTGAAAAGTGATAATAGTAAACCAAGGATAAAGTAAACACAAGATAGTTAACTCATGGCAACTGGGCTAACACTAACATGAAGAATAGATTTTAAAGTAAAGAGCAAACAAATAAAACACACAAACTGGAATTCATTCTTGTTAAAGTAGATCAGTACCATCACATTATACCACAAAAAAGTTAAAAATAATAGTCTTTAATAGCCATAATAGAACAAGGACTGGAGACTAACATAGGGATGACAAACTAACACAGAGATGATAAAAGGATAGGGATAATAGGACTTAGGCAGAGGGAGGCTTAGGAAAAAGGGACTTAATTAACATCTCCATTCTTGCATGCTCTGCAGCATGGGCATCCAACAACTAATTGGTAAGGTTCTTCACTTCTGCATTTAGTCCTTAAACTTCACCAGTAAGTTCTGCAACCTTGGTCTGGAGCTTTGTATTTTCTGCTGCAAGTTCTTCAGAAGCACCTGGTCCCTCAAAAGATAGCTGCTGATTTTGCATCTTCAAGTGCACTATCTCATCATCCTTAGTAGCTAACTTAATTCTCAACTCATACATTTTCTTGCTTAAATTTTCTTAAACAACTAGTAGCTCAGACACCTGGGACAGAGTTTTCACTTTTCCTTTTATGCATTTATTTTGTACCAATGTTGTCAAACTAAATGTTTATTTCACAGTTCCTAGGGCCCCTTTAGTTCCAACCACTCCAAAATGTTGAAACACCTTATTCAAGAAGTATCCATATGGCATCCTATGTTTTCCTTCCAAATCATGAATCACCTTGTATATAGGCTTTATCATTAGAGCGGGCAAACTTATCAGCTCAAACTTGCTCAAACATTCTATCAAAAATAGATCAGCTGTAGAGGCTACTCCGACCTTAGAAAAATGACCATGTTTATGAACTCAAACACTAACTGAAATTCACTTATGAGGAACTTCTTTCTCACACCAGCTATTGATGTCCACCTACCTTAGAGGCATCAATCATGAATTCAGTTGATGGTTGTTATTTCAAAATAGTCTTGACACTAATACCAGGAACATCTTAAATCTTTCCTACTGTATCTTCATCCAGTTTAATTTTCTTTCCCTACACCTGTGCAGTCAGACTTAAACCATCATCAGAGAATTTCATAGTGTAATAAAACTCTTTAACTTTATTTTCAAGAACTATGGAAGCTGGTTCCTCTAGGAGGTGTAACCACCCCTAGTGTTTGGCATATCCCACCAACTCCACCATGTCAGGTTTCTCATAAATCTTGGGATCAAATACTCTACCAGACAACACTTTATGGGTTTTTAAGATCACATTTCTTGCTTCTCTAGGCACATCCTTCTTTTCTTCCTCTTTTCTTCTTCTTTTTGAATCACTGCAGGATATTTTTCAACAAATTTTCTCTTCCAACAATATGAACATCTTTTATTATTTTCATAGTTTTAGTAGCAACCTCAGGACCAATGTCTTATCCTCTCCAACTTCTACAACTTCAACATTCTCCTTCTCTTCCTCAACTATATCATCTTTCTTAAGTTTTCTTCTCTTAGAGGTTGAAGACTTGCTTGCCTTTATTACATCTAGCAATAGCTTCTTTTCAAATCCCCTGGTAGAATAGGATCTTGCAACTTTTACACCAGAATTAATCACTTTCTTCTTTCCTTTACTGTCCTTCTGTTACTTCATGGACCACCACAAAATTAGTTCATCCTTACCATCCTCATTAGTAGGAAGCTCAACTTCTTCATCCTCAGTCACTTCATCCTTTTCTCCTACTATTCTCTTTTTTGCACTAACAGAGCTTTTCTTGGGATCATGTGCAAGCAGAAGCAAATTTTCAGCCACCCAAAACAGTGCTAAACAGATCAAATTTATTCATAGGAATTTCTTCTTCATATAGTTAAGAAAATATAGGGTTAGAATCTGGGGAAGTAGGGGAACCAGGTACTTGTAAGCTTTCTGAAATTTCCGTACCTTTTAATTCTTTAGAGGGGAGAGGGATTTGAGAAACATCTGAGGGTTTTGGTTCTTTAGAGAAAGGAAGGACTTTGAATTAAGGGAATTCTTATTCAATTGTTGAACCAAAACCTTGATATAATCCTACCTCCAAGGCTAAATCAACAAGATTTTTAATGGATGCTGGAGTTTCGACTAGAATGGGTTCACTTACGGTTTCTAAAATTTCTGAAGTGGACTAAGTAGGAGAAATTAACACAGGTTATTATAGTGGACTTAAAGAGGTGTTTTCCATGGTTCTAGGTGTTAAAGGATCAGAGTGTTCCATTAGAGGATTTTTTAAAACTGGCTCACTAGGGGTGATTAGAATTTCAAGTGAAGGCGTGTTGGGTAAATCACTTTGTGATTTTGAGGAAGATCAGAAGAAAACTCTTTCGTGGGGGTTGAGAAAGATAGAATTTCTGCCATTTTAAATTTTTGTTAGAGGGAAAGAAACCGACCAGGTCAGATTAAAGGTGAGGACGATTAAGAAAGATGATTTGAAATTCTTTAGAGATGATTAAAATAAGGAGAATTTGATTTTGTAATTAATGGAGATGACTGTTTGGCATTTAAAAGGTGACTTTTTGAATTGATGCATCAGAATACAATAGGTGCAACTCTTCACATTTGTTGTGAATTGATAACTTTTGTTTAGGTTAGAAAAGACATGTGGCGTTTTAAACAGAATTTTATAATTTTTAAGGCACACTAATTTGGTACTAACTTGAGAGATGGAATCAAGTCCTACTCTTTCTTGAGTGAATTCTCCATTTGTGTTTTCCTCAACTATTTTTCTCCAAATATGTTTCCATGGGTGTATACCTGCAAAGGTATAGTACTAAGTTAGACCAATATGCACCTACTTTACCAAGGATACCTGTCTCCTAATCATAGCCAATTTTAGGGAGAACACTAATTCATTTAGTATGTCAGGTTAATTTGATCAATCTTAGCCTCAACTTGATTGTTTTATTTCACCACTTTATTCTAGAACTGTTTTATCAATAGGTCTGAGGACCAGGTCCCAGACTTAACATTCATTAAATTTCCAAGGTTCCTACTGTATCACATCGAACTAGTCAGCATTTTTAGAACTTTTTTCATATTTTAGGCTCAGTTTGGGACAAAAATGGTAAGAGAGACATGAAATTTTTTAATTGAGCTCTTGTTTGGACTCTAAATTCCACAAGTGTAGTCAGATTCTCAAGTGGAAAGGAATATTTGTGCCTCCAGTTTGACCTTCTGAGATGTGTTTCACTGGGATCGGGTCCATGTGAATTTTGACTAGACCCTCTTTGTTGTTTTTATTCTAGAGCTGGGGTCTGTGACTTAGATCCTGGATCATGATCACTTTAATCAGGGACAATAGCCACTTTTTCTTCAATTCATAGAGTTCCCAGATTCAGTTCTATGCTCAGATTTTAATTCAACCATCTTAAAGGATGACCTGATTTGTTTGCCCTTAACATAGTCACTACAAAATTTGTTAACTGAAAGTTTCAGCTGTGGCTTTCCGAAGACCAGTTCCCTTGAAATCAACTAGTTCAGCACAGAGAAACGTATGTATCCCATAAATCAGCATCTTCATATTGAAAACTTAAGTGAGTTAATTCTCATCAGCCACACACATACGTTTATTCTTGTTACTATTTTCACATGAGACACTTCCACCTTAAAGTGTCTTGAGAAAGAGAATACAGTCAGACCTTTAAGTCATATGATTTGAATATCCACTATCAACGAGCTTGTTCTGACTGAAATCCCTTTCTCCACCTACAAATAAAATCATTTGTTAGATTTGGGAACCCACTTGAGTTTGAGTTTCTAGTAGGAGGATAATGGTGTAATCAAATCTTTCTTGACCCATCTTGGTAATATGAGCTTTTTCATATTTTTCAAAGGTCTGGAACCCTTAGGATAGGCATTCCCTTGCTCAATGTATCTAACATCGTTTATTCGAACTCTAATCCAACTTTGACAATTTTCTTTCAAGTGATTATTGACACCTAATTTTTGCCCTCCCCAACTAAGTTCAATTCCGAGTTTCTTCGATTTTAATAAAATTATAATATTTATTTTATCGGGATAAAAGTTTTCTAAAAGTATTTATCTGGGTAATTTTTGTCATTCTAAGAAACGATTATATATTTTCATATTCGTATATACGAAAACATACAATTTTGTTACTTAAATATTTATTTTACGGAATATCAAATTTTAATCAAGGCTTATCTTTAAAATAGATTCAAAAGATTAAAATCTTGATTTAAATATAATTTGTTCTCAAATAATTTATTTGAAAAAATATTCGTTTAATTTTATTAAATCGAGAAGTTCGGGATTAAATGAGATATTAATTCGTATCGAATTTTGATTTAATTTAGTCAATCAATTAGATATGGCCATAATTGAAATCAATTGGCCACAATTGCGATGCAATTGGCCAATTGATTTTCAGTATGGGCAAAACTTAAATGGAATTGGCCAAACCCCTTAATTCACAAATTAGCCCCAATTACTTCTTAAACCAGCCCACTAAATCAATAATAAGTCCAGCAGCCCAACCCCCTTATTCATTACCTTTATTAAATAGCATCAGTGCCCCGAAATCCATTTGTCATTTTCATGCATCCCCACATTATTCATAAACATTAATAAAGCATGAATAATGCATCATACCCTATGAAAAATCAATTAAATGAGTGATTTGTCAAAATCCTCAATTGTGCCAAAATCCATTTTCAAAACCATGAATTTAGAAATAAATTTCAGGCCAACAATAAGGTACAAGCACAGGGACAAAGTCACATGCATGCTCCATACTCTAACCTATAGAATAACTAGATCCCTAGTCTCTCCGTTCAACCTGAGCTTCTGACCTATAAGTCACTACTTTCCCACTATTGTAATCCTCAAGTTATTAACTTTATCCAACCTACCAATTTACCTTCACAATTCTCGTATTGCTATCCCCGAGCTAACATACTCTCTTTACCAAGATCATATATCTAGATTCAAGACTAGGATCTATCAACCACCATGTACTACTAGAAAAGTACCCTTATAGAATATACATAAGCATGGTTCACCCCACAAGGAGGAAGCTTTGAATCCCTTATTGACCTACTGACAACCTATTCACTTTTAGGGGATCATCCCCTTTATGCATGAAAGCACGAAAAGCACCCCATGGAGAAACACGAGAATAGATGGAACCTTTATCTAAAAGATCCCTTAATTGCTCCTTTAACCCAACCGGAACCATTCTATAAAGAAAGAATAGAAATTGAACAAGTTTCTGAAACAAGACCAATCCCAAACCAACCTCCCCATTAGAAAAACTCGAGTAAAGTCATCAAGGAAGACCTTAAAAGATTAATTCATCACCGAAGCCAAACCAAAGAAGGACATTCTGAGTTAGGATCTTTAACCCGGACCAAGTAATTAAGACACCCCTTTTTGGAGAGCATTCTCTGAGTTCTAGGACATGATATAACTTTTCCCTTAATAGCTAGGGAATGAAACCATCCTCCCAATCCACAACCAACTCACCATAAAACCTAGAAAGCCAGATAATCTAATAGGGAAAAGCATAAGTACATCCAAATCCATCCCTCGAATGACATCAAAATCCACCACATCTGAGTCAAATAATTTTCACCAACACCCTTTTACTACCAATAGATACCAACACACTCATAGACTCTTTTGACAATTGCAGAGTTACCTACCGGGGTAGAATCAGAAGAAGAAAAGTGTCTAAAAAGACCTTGGAACAATAACCAAAATGCACAACTATAAGTGGGGTTGCAAGAGAGAGAGAACCATGAACCAAATAACCCATATATACCACAAATAAAAAGTTTTCAACACACCAGTGTCGGCATCAAAAGATAGTAGCACCAAGTAAGAGAATTGAGACGATCCCAACCAATACCAAAATCTAAAGTAGTACCCCTTAGTGCCCCCCCTTAGTTCATAGAACCAAGACCTCTTTAACTTACCTACTTCTAACCTCACCTCATTCCTCCCTGTACCAATAGGACCGGACTGGCGTAACAGAGTTTCCACTATCTGGGTCAATATATTAATAAAATATCGAAACTCAACATTGGTAACCTCTCCTTGAGATAACCAAGAATGAGTTCCTCCTCTCAAGATAGGGTCAGTGAAGACTGGTAAGACTTCCATAAGGAAAATTAGAAGTTGTGACCCTTGACCAGGTTTGTGCCTCATGAATTAGACTAGATCCATCTATTTTGTCCTCGAGTGGGATAGGTGAGTTTCCAAGAACCTTTGGATCTCTGAGAAGACACGATCCAAAGAGTGAGCCAAGGAAGATTTAGATAAGAGTTCAAGACCTTAGACTTTGTATCCCGAAAGTAAAATAACCAAGAAAGTGAAATATTTCTAAATGCCTCATAACCTCCTGATTATAAGTGTTGTGCACAACACACCAATAAGTAAGACTCTACTTGACATGGCTTTGTGGACACCCCATGACACCAAAACCTAAAGATTTGATACCAACTTGACATGAACCAAACCAGGGCCTTATCGTAATGGGAATCCCAAGTCTAACCAGGACCAGGGACCACCCCTTATAACCCAACACAACCACCAAATAAATACCTTGAGTCAGCTGAAGTTTGAACATATAACAAGATAGAGTGTTTACCCATGTGGTGATTTTGGGATAAGTCTATAACTGAGACCAACCCAATCAAGTCCAACCACACAATAACCAACCAAACCAATGCGAAAGCCATAAACCAATACCATGATGATAAGCCAATATATATATATAAATAACATAAACAATCCATACCATACCCAATCTATAGTTGTTCGTACAAAGCCTCTAAACCAACCAAAGAGTACTCAGTTGGGACATTCCCCCGACCATAACCAAAAACCAAAGCCTATGAAAGACAAGAATTATGAAAAGTAAACAATGACATGAAATAGATGCCTTTAAACTATGAAAGATCACCACTTCAATCCAATATCGGTTGTACCCAAATATGATCACTAAACAAGAGAAGTAGAATAGTTGGTTCCTGCATAGAGTAGGCATACAACCGTCAGTAGGCGGGTTAGTAGGTGAACACTAGCATGCACTCAGGATAGGGATAAAATAATGCTAGTTATAAAACCAAGTAAAACCATCCAATGTACACAACCATACATACATATAATACCATGTCGGGAAAGAGGATCGGGTTTAGCATATCTTGGAAAACATTACCTGGGTTGTGTAGCTTGGCCTTCCTAAACCATCCATGGGCTATATGGGTTCATATTTCCCTGCTGAAAGGGCCCTAGTGCGTGTAGCCATATGACCAGGGAAGTATCTCATGGGATGACTAGTACATCCTCCAATAAATTGTAATATCCCATATATTATTAGCTCAATTTAGCTCTTAGTGCATAAAGAAGAGGCTTTAAGCCTGAAAATTTAACTAAGTGTTGGGGATTTAGCCTTATTTTTGACCTCTTAACTTTGAGAATTTTTAAATTGACCTTCCCAACCCTGAGGCGTAAGATTTTGAGTTAATTCATATTTAGGAGTGTAAGAATCATGTTTTGAGGAAGTTTTGAATTTTTTAGACTAGGATTGGGGAATGTTTAGATTTTGATTCCAGCAGCTCACCTCGATAGCATTGCGTCGCACTAGTAATAGCGATGAGGCACCCGTCGCGTTGTGCCACTCCTTTAATCGACATTCTAGTTATGAATTTAAATCTCTAAGTGGAAATTAAGTCTTTTCCCTCAACCCAATTCGTAAAAACACAAAATTTAGCTTCAGTTAGGGTATTATTTTCCCACTTTTCTCCAATTTCCTCTCAAGAAATAAACTCTAATCATCCCTAACTTCATCAATTTCATTCCTTCATCCTCAATAAAACTAAGAACTCAAATGCACAAATCCAAGAAACTTCAAGGAAGCTTAAAGAATTGTATTTCTCTTTCAAGATTTAAGGTTTAAGGCATGTGTGATGTTCATCCATGATTTCCTTTCACCATGGAGTCCAAGAATCCTCTTTTAATGATTAAATTATGAGCTATTCCATGTTTAGGTGAATTATCTTCATGAATTACTTGCTATTTTAATTTCAAGTTAAGATTACAATTGTTTTCAGATGGAATGGATCATAGTATGTTTTGGATGTTGAAATTACCACGTCAAGTTCACATAATTTAGGATAAACCCTCAATTTACCATTTTTTTCCATGTAATCATGCTATCTCATCATGTTTAAAAGCATCCCCATATTTAAAGTCTAAATCCCCATGTGTTTGATGAAATTCCAAAGTGATAATTTTGAATAATGATTTCCTACTATGATTTCAAAGCTTGTATATGTTTGTATTGTTATTTTTATTTAGTGCTGGAGGGTTACATAGTTTCAGTATCTTCAGAATGATTTTAGTTAAACCATAAGCTTAGTTGATCTCTTAGTTGTTATTATCATGATTAGCACTATTAGAATTTATAATCAGTAAAACCCGATTCAGTCTAGTAATTAGTGTTATTTAATTAGGAGTAGGATTCAACACTAAGTGAACCTAGGGATGGGGGTATTTCTGCTAGTTTAGGGTTTGACCCTTAGTAGCAATCTCTGAGTTACAGAATTATATAGCTAGCATAGGTTGAGATGTCTTCCTGACAGTTTAGGGTTGACATACATCTCATGAGTCTTCATATCAGTTTAGGGTTGACTAGATGTCTTCCTGCCAGTTTAGGGTTGACAAAGTCATTGTTAGTACCCGTGGCATGGTACTAACACCCTTCTAATCAGGGTTACAAGTTGGACCCCAATAAATTCAGTTTGGGGCATGTCGGTTAGATATACCTCTCACACTTTTAATTTCAGTTCAGAATTCAGTTCAGTTTTGCTTGACCATAGCATAAAATTATCAGTTATTTAGATTCAGATTTTAGTATTTTAGTTTACAGACTATTTTAGTATTATGTTATATGATTGGTCATGCAATCTCATATTTTACAACTTTTACGCATTTATGTCAGTCAGTTGCTATTTCATGCACATGAACCTATGCATTTCAGCCTAACCTCATCTTATATGCCAGTACATTCAAAGTACTAACCACATACTTTCTTAGTGCTATGATGTCATATATCATTGGTTCAACTGCTGAGTTACCCAACCGCATTAGACATCCCAACGTGACTCAGCAGTAATAGTGGTGAGTCCTTATCCTTTGGGGACATAGTGATTTATTTTAGTTATTCAATAGTTCAGTATTATTCAGTCAAAGTTAGTTGGGGACTTATCCCATAAACTCCATAGTCAGTCAGTAAGAGGCTTTTCAGACATTTTAAACAGTCAGTTAGTTATCAGTTTTTACCAGTCATGTTTCAGTATTTTCTTAGATGTGTGCAGACTTATGACTTCAGATAAACTTTTAGTATTTAAAACCTTATGGCATATTCAGCTATTTTCTGCACATGTCTTTATTATTAGTATATTATTCAGTGCTCATAGCAGGTACCAACTCATGGGTTAGCTTGTGGTCACTTGTGATCGTAAGAACCATTGTCACGACTAGGGGGTAGCCTCAATCCATGACATAAATAGTGTGACACATGCACACGGTCCACTAAGACCAATCCTCATATCGACAAATATGAGTTTCCTATTTTGGTCCCTCCGGGAACGCCGCTTTCCTCAGCTTTGCTACACATCCCGCCATTATTTCCCAATTAAAACCTTTTTAAATAACCAACCAATCCATTTACCATTTTATTAACCAAGGCTAATATTAGTGGTATCATCATACCACCCCATTACTTGCAAGTAATATCCATAGCCAAACCATATAGGTTAATGTGACTTTCAAGTGCCCTTCTATATACCATATTAAACCTCTTGGGGGACTTTCACTTTCCCCACAAGTATAACCATTTAGACTTTAGCCTTTCCAAACTATTTAAACCAATTCAATTAATGCATTCACTAGAGGGATTTCCATGTATCCCTCAAGGTTTTCAAAATAGACCAACCATAGCCACCAAAATCTTTACCCTTTAAACCATTCCAAATCAATTTAGACCATGCCAAAAATTTAAAGCATTTATATTATTTAAACCATTTAAAACTATGAAAAATCATTTGGAGTTCCATTACCAAACAAAACCATGCAAGAGTTCCAATAAAAGTTCAATAATAGAGTAAAAACATTCTTTGAGGCATTTTATCAAACATGTTGAGGGCATACCTTTACCAAGACTAAAATAAATGCATAAACCACCATAATTAGGGTTACTCAAGACCCATTAGTTAAACCATAACCAACAACCAACCACATATGCAAGCCATTACCAAAAACATGTAAAAACATAGTTTAAACCAATACCAAACCATATGCATAAAGACCCTCAACAATATTTCAAAATCCACCATTCAAGATTCATAAAACAACATTTAAAACACAATACACATGTATTTGATTTGAAATAACAATGAGGTAAGGAGTACATTCCTTATATATGAAGATTCACGAAAGAAATATTGGCCTTTAAGCCCTTTGAAGAACATATGAAGAAACCCTAGACTCTAATCTTCTAGGAGAAAGTTTGAGAGAGTATTTGATTTGGTATGATCCTTTAATAAGTGTTATGGAAGGCCATATATGGTTATACAATGTGAGAAAATAAGGGTTTAGGAGTAGGAAATATCTAAAATACCCTTGACTTAAGAATTAAAATAATTCACGTCCAGGGGTACGACTCACCTAAGCATTCGTATCCAAGGGTACGAGTGACACCCCAACTTGTACCGCAACTCATACCCAAACTTACCTACTAGTTTTTATATGACTTACACTTCCTAACTCGTACCTAAGGGTACGAGTGGTAACCTCAATCGTATCCCCCAACTGTATGGTGGACAGATTACACTAGACAACTCAAACATGTACCATACGACTTGTCCTATACCACTTGTAAGCTCACATATGACTTTTACCCATATGAGTCATACCTTGGGCAGTAGCTAAGCCAACCTTATAGCCTAGGGTATGAGTGAGTCATCTATCCACCCTAAAACTTATATCAAGGGGTACGAATGACTCCCTTAAGTCATATCGAACCAAAGAGGTCCAAAACCAATGAAATTTTCAAGGGTCCTATTTTCGGGATGTTTAAGCAGATTTTTGGCCCAGCCTCTATTCCTTAAAATTGTTATATCCTATTTTGTCAAGGAAAGTCGCATGAGTCCAAAATCAGTAGACTTGGCAGGCATCCTGTCAATACCCATTTATCCAAAAATCAAAAGACAAAGTCTTGCCCATTAATTCCTTTTGAGTCAATACCCACTCGTGGATCAATTTACCTAAGATGAAAACAACTTTATGTGTTTACTTTATGTTAGATATATTTCATTATTTATCACTAATAGGATCTGACATATTTTCCTTTGGAGTTGTTTTTACTTTATCAGGTAATTAAATAAGTAGAAATTAATTTGTGTTAATAAACGATGGTTGAACATCAATACTTCTAAGGAGATAAACATTCCTCCCTTTACTGTTGATTAGTGGATAAAGAGGAAGGAATGCCTGGTAATAGTGATGAAAAGGCAAAGAAATTACTTTTGCTTTACCAGTCATCTCCTCTTTCTGTAAAGCCTATAAGCGATGGTCTTGAGGATAGAATAGGAAACTTGTTCGAAGATTAGGATGCTATTATAGAAGATTTTTCTGAGAAGATCGAGATCAAGAAAGATGAATTCGAGGAAAAGATGTCGAATTGAACTTTCACTCCAGTCATGAATCCTCGGTTGATGTGGCAGATCAAAGGATAAAATTTAACTTCTGAAAAATTGGTGGTAGTTCAAATGAGGCTTGATACCCACCCTTTAAGTTTTATTTACCTCATTTTCACTTTCTATGCTTTCCAAAAGGATCGAATCCACACTACTGTGAATTGCAACCAATGTTTGTAATCTTCTAAATTTCAATAAAAGACTCTCTTATAGCAAAAATATTTTTCACTTATTTTGATCACTATAATATAACTTATGTTGCCTATGATTTCAATAATAATAATTTAAAACCTGCCTATATCATGTCATATCAAGAGCTAAACGAACAAATCAAAGCAAATGATGATGAATGGAAAACTATGATGAAGAAACCATGGCCCCAGGCCAATTAACAAAGGAACTAAAAGATTTGGGGGATAGGGAAAAACCCAACCTAGAGGAAATCAATGTAGTTAATCTAGGTGATGATGGAGAAGTCAAAGAAACCAGAGGCACAGAAGAGAACTCATTGGGTTACTTAAAAAATACATTGATGTATTTACTCGGTCCTATGATGATATGCCAGGATTGCGTACAAATATTGTATCGCACAAATTGCCAATTAATCTGGGGTTCAATCCTGTGAAACAAAAGTTGTGGAAATTCAAGCCAGATATGATTCTAAAAATCAAGGAAGAAGTCACTAAATAAATCCAAGCTAATGTAGTTGAAGTGACAAAATATCCAACATGGCTAGCCAATATTGTTCCAGTGCCAAAAAGGATGGAAGGGTCAGGATTTGTGTTGATTATAGGGACTTGAACAAATCTAGTCCTAAAGATAACTTTCCATTATCCAATATCCATATTCTCATTGACAACTATGCGAGACATGAAATAAAATCATTTGTGGATTATTTTACCAGGTATCATGAAATACTGATGGACAAGGTGTTTATCATTATAGGGTGATGCCCTTCGGTCTTAAGAATGTTGGTGCTACGTATATGAGAGCCATCGCAACCATATTTCATGATATGATCCATAAGAAGATTGAAGTATACATGGACGATGTGATCATCAAATCTCACAAGAGTTTAGACCACTTGGTCCATTTGGGGAAGTTTTTTGATCGATTGTGAAAGTACAATTTAAAGTTAAATCCTGCCAAGTGTGCTTTTGGGGTACTGGCTAGAAAGTTATTGGGTTTGATAGTTAGTAGAAGGGGAATTGAGATCGACCATTCAAAAATTAAAGCAATTCAGGAATTTTCTCCTCCGAACACAAAGAAGAAAGTCATGAGTTTCATAGGAAGATTGAATTACATCAGCAGGTTCATAGCCCAGTCGATGATTATTTGTGCACCAATCCTGAAGATGTTAAATAAAGATAAACCAAACGAATGGATCGGGGAATGCCAAGAAGATTTTCACAAGATCAATTATTATCTGTCTAGTCTACCAGTACTAGTTCCTATAAAAGAAGGAATCCCTCTATTGTTGTATTTATCGCTCTCTGACAATGCATTTGGATATGTCTTAGGGCAACATGATAAAACTGGAAAGAAGGAAAGAGAAATTTATTACTTGAGTAAGAAGTTCACTTCATAAAGGCTTGTTACATGCTATTAGAAAGGATGTGTTGTGCATTGACCTGGGTAGCCAAAATCTGAGGCATTACCTGACGTCATATACAACGTATCTCATCTCAAAAATAGATCCTTTGAAGTAAATGTTCCAAAAGGCCATGCCTACGGGGAAAGTGGCTAAATGAAAAATGCAGTTGAGTGAGCTTGACATTGTGTAGTGACTCAAAAGGAAATCAAAGGGCAAGACCTAGCGGATCATCTAGTTGAGAATCTGATTGATGAAGAATATGAACCACTCCAAACTTATTTCCCAGATGAAGAGGTATCATTCATAGGAGAAGACATTGCTGAAGTACCCAGATTGGAGATTGTTCTTCGATAGGGAAGTTAAGTTCAAGGGTTCAAGAATTGGGGCAATCTTAATATCAAAAACTGATCAACATTATTCAGTCATCACCAAACTGCGGTTTCTATGCACCAATAATATGGCTGAATACAAGGCTTGCATTCTCGGTCTTAGATTGGCCATTGATATAAACGTTTGAGAGCTACTAATCATTGGAGATTTTGATCTATTAGTCACCAGGTTCGGGGTGAATGGGTCGTAAAGAACCCTAAAATCAAGACTTATGTGGAATTGGTACAAGAGTTGTGCAGAAGATTCAAGAAAGTGGAATTCAAGCATGTTCCAAGGATATAAAATGAGTTCACGGATGATTTGTCCACTATATCCTCCATGATTCAACATCTGGATCAAAGTTACATTAATCCATTGGAGATAAGTTTAAGGGAAAAGCCTGTGCATTATGCACAAGTTGACATAGAACCAAATGGAAGGACATGATACTTCGATAACTGGAGGTATTTAGAAGCTGGGGCATATCCCGAGGATGCAACCATCAACCAAAAGAAAATGATCCGTCGTATGGCCAATAATTTCCTTTTGAATGGGGAGTCCTTCATAGGAGAACCCCAAATTTGGGATTTATGTGATGTGAAGATTCCATTGAAGCTACAAAATTATCTGACGAAATTTATGCCGGAATGTGTGGACCTCATATGAATGGGTTCACTCTAGCCAAAAAGATTCTAAGAGCTGGATATTTCTAGATAACCATGGAAAGTGGTTGTATCAAGTTTGTGCAAAAATGTCATAAGTTCCAAATACACACAGGGATCTGATTCTGGTGCCCCACATAAACTCAAACATCCTATAAGGAGGAATAAAAATGGGCTTGGTGCCTAGATCAACATCAGTAGCAAAATCAATATCACGATCTGGAGGCAACCAGGCAAATCCATAGGAAACACATCCACAAAATCACAAACAACATGAATAGAATCCAAGAAAAGAAGTGAAACAACACTAGTATCATGAATATGGGACAATTAAGATAAATAACCCCTCTCAACCAATCTACGATCCTGAACATAAGATACAATTCTCTTAAGACCTGAATGAATGGTACCCTTTCAAGCTATCCTTGGCACACCCAATGAAGCTAAAGTCACGATCTTATCAAAATAATCTAAGACAGCATGATAAGGAGCCAACCAATCCATACCCAAAATAACACCAAAATCAACCATATCTAACACAAGCAAATTACCTAAGTCTCATGGCCAGAAAAAGCCACAACACAAGATCAGTACACCCGATCTACCATTGAAGAATCTCATATGGGGGTAGATACATGAATGGGCGAGGCAAGAGGCTCACTAATAGAATCAAAACCTAAAGCAAAATATGTAGACATATAGAAAAAGTCGATCTAGGATCAAATAACAAAAATGAAGATCTAAAACAAATAGGGACGATATCTGTGATCACAACATCAGAAGCCTCCACCTCTGGGTTGGAAGGTATAGCATAACACTGACCATGGCTACCAATTAGCTGAGCATCCCTACGACCACCACCACAGGTTCCACTACCTCTATCTCTCACACCTTTGGTAGTAACCTTACCTCTCATAGCTTAAATAGGAGTATCCCTAACCACACGGCAAGGACAATCCTTGGTTAAATGGACAACCTCGTGACAAACATAACAAACTCTACGACCCGCCTCAACAGAAAAAGGTACCACTAGCCCCAAAGGGCCACCATAAACTACTGAATTAGAATATCCACCACCTGAACTTTGTAAGGCCACATGCACTGGCCTACTTAATATCTATGAGAACCTCTAAAATTTATACCTCGAGGAGTTTGACCTCTGAACTCACCAAAATTGTGCATCTTCTTGGTGCCTTACTAAGATGCTCTAAGAATACCTTCTGAGATCTTAGCATAATCTACAATGCTCTGAAAAGATGCTTAAAATATAACTATTTGAGACGTAGCCAACTGAAGAAAAATATCTAAACCCTTCACAAACTTTTGAATCTTCAAAGACTCGATGGAAATACTAGCATAAGAATATCTGGGTAAGGTATAGAAATGTGCCTTATACCTCGCAACTGTCATAGAGCCCTACTTCAGGTAATCAAACTCATCACGTATCCGATCCCTAAGACTGTAAGGTACAAATCTTTCCAAAAAGGCATTAGTAAACTAATCTCAAGTGATCTCAAAAACATCAAGAGGTCTACAACCAGCAAATGATCTCGACCAATTTCTTATAGCATCTCTCAACTAATATGTAGTATAAGCAACCCCATATGAATTAAGAGAACCCAAGACATGCAACTTCTCACAACAATCAATACAGAATTCATAGTCATTGTCACCCATAGTACCACTAAATCTGGGAGGACCCAAATGAGTAAACCTTTCAAACCTCTTCTGATCTTCAGAAGACATCACTGTACTCACAGCAAGAGGAGATATGGCAGGCTAAGATCTTGTCTGATAAAGTAACATAGATGAAGGTTGAACTCCTGATTTTAGTGCAACATAATCAGATATCGATGCTAATAGAGAAATAGTTCTCAGTGTCTGAGGGGTACCCAAAATAGAAGTAGGTTCCATAGGAGGATCCACACTGGGGGTGAAGGAACACCCAGCATGACCAAATGAGAATCCTTGAAGCGGGCCAGCAAACACACCAACAACCCCTCCAGAACTGGGGCAGGCGAACTCTAAGGAACTGGAACTAAAATTGTACACCCAACATGCTCAACCTGAGGCTCAAGGAAAAGTCCCCTAGAACTCTTCCTCATAAGGGCTGATCCATAGGCTCATTTACTCTATCGAGTCCATCTACAACTCGAGGCTCACCCTTTAGGAGAAGACTTCATATCTCTACTCTCGCAGGACCTAGTCAACATCATCTGTGCAAAAAGAGTAAAACATGACTTAGAACACAAGGAATGAAAGAAATTCGAATGATAAGGAACAAAATAAGGGAAATTTCCTAAAGACATTCTATAGTCTCTCAAAGATAGATACGGTGTCTACGTATCCACATGACTCTATTAGACATCCCATTCTTACAATGTTGAAATAAATGAACCTAGCTGCTCTGATACCAATTTATTATGATCCAAAAATTCAAGGGTCATGATGGCACTTGTCGCGGTGTACCTTGAAATAAGCCTATCACCCAACTGATACACAAAGAGGGAAAGCCAGAAATACCCCTAATGTAAGGCGTCTAGAATGAAGCCAAACTATATAAGTATAACAAATATGGAAAGAATATAATTAACAATAAAGCCATAACTCCCAAAACCTGATGTCAACGGGCATAAGAATGTATCTAGTATAACTCGTCTAAATAAAATAAATAAGAAATCCAATAAATGCAGTACTATCTCTGAAAACTAGTAAAGACATAGTCTAATGATAGAGAAAGATAGTAGAAGACATTCGAACACCTGAAAATCATCCACTACCTTGAAAGCCTTGACAATTGCTTGGGTCAAGCAATGTGGGGCACACCCAAACCTGAATCTGCACTAGAAGGGTACAGTAGGAGTAAGTACAGTCCACTTATACTCAGTAGGTATAATAGCTGACTGAGCAAAGTGGAAAATAAGACATACAAAATACGCATTAATGGCATGTCACCTACAATCAAAAAATGTCCCACAACAGTAGCCCACACCGTTTGCACTAACAGCCTAATATATCCCGTATATTTCAATAAACATAGAAAAGGTCATAAGTGTACCATATAACACATATAAGTAGGACAAGAAAGAACAAAATACATACAAGATCATTAACTACAAGTATAAGAAGATAGAACAATTAGATAGGTAATAATTCAACGAAGAAGTACAATCACATCATAGCCATAATGAAGTAAACACAATAAGAATAATGATGATGATGATGCACAAGGTTGTTGCACAACCTCTGTATACACCTACGGATGCAATTCTCCTGGAGTAGGACTCATGGGGGTTAGTCAACCCATATACAATTCATATATTATATATCCTCATTGGTGAAACCCTCGAGGATAGTTTTATAAGATGTCTCAATATCTCCTTCTCGGCACATCTCTTGGGAAGGGTTTTGAAAAGGTGTTGCCAATGTTTTTCAGATGTTGCCATGGTAGTGCCAAGGTTTCATGAATAAATATGATATGAGGATGTAATGCTCACACCAATCACATTTGATATTTCCATACCCAACCACATAATATATTTCCATAACCAACCACAATTATATATTTTCACAACCATCCATAATGATATATTACACAACCACATGAGCCAATATTCACTCATTATTTTCACCATCCATGAAATTTCATATTATTTATATGCTCAATAAAGTATGAATATAAGACAATACACCAATGGTATCACAATAGGCACACGGTATAATTACTCGCATGTATTTCAGGTTATCAATATCACACAGTACCCCACACAATCACACATATCACATAATATGTCAAAATCAATAATTACCTCACATATAGGCCCCCGCACGGGCACAACACATTAAGATAGCCAATTTCATAATTAGTTCCCATCCCCTTAACATGCATTTTGTATACAATTTAACTACCCAAACTAGTCTGAAAGAGCTAAGACATAACCAACCTTAAGGCCAAAAATCAATCTATAACACTTTAACTCGTGACCTTACTTCTCACAAAAGATCCCAAAATCAATTTAAACCAAAAATATAGAATCTACGCATCAAAACAAAGCCAATGATATCCATATTGCCTAATTTTGGTTTGGGGTCAAAATGAACCCCCAAAATGAGTTTTTAAAAAAGAAGAGAAAAATCAAAACTTTATTTTAAGATGTGTTTCCCATGTCTTAGGAATCTACAGTTGAAAACCCAAGTCAAATTGAGTTTAAAACGAGGTACAAATCAAAGAAATATCATTTTCAGACTTCGCCGAAAAAAACCTTTGAAATCCATTTTAAAATCAAGAATCAAAGTTATTTTGAAGGTGAAATTGAGGAAAAACTAGTAATTAAAGAATTAGGAACATTACTCAAGTTAAAAGGAGTGAAATTGGGGTATAGAAATCAAGCCCTAAGATTTTGGAGTTTTGAGAAATTAATCAAGAAATTCAACTAAGAAAAGGGTGATTTCTAACCTTAAATCCATAAGAGATTCAAGAAATGAATGTTAATCTAGCTTTCCAAGCACCTACAAGCTCCACTTTTAAACTCTTACACTATTTTAGGGTTTAGCTCTCAAGAGCCAAGATGAATAATGCCTAAAATCATGGACCTAATTTATACCCAATAAAGGTGCTCAGTTATTGCTATCATGGAAAGGGGTTTTCGATCATACTATCCCAAGCCTGGATAAGCCAGTCACGATCATACCAGTCATGATCGTGGCTAAGGATGGCGATCATCGGCACACAAGATATCACTTGAAAACTTGGCAACTTTCCAAGTTTCCTCCAAGGCTTCCGGATTTATTCGAAATTCGATATACGTAAATGAAATATGTAACCACACTGAATTTGATGCTCCAGACTCAATGGCAATATCAAATTTTCAAAAATTTGTCATTTTCACAAGTTGACCCTCGAAATCCAAATTTATAATTTTTCAAATCGAGAGTCAAAAGGAGATTTAAAAGCTATAAAACCAGACCAAATATGTTACCATCTTAAAATTGACATTTCAGATCTATTGGCGTAGTCCATTCAACCATCCATTGAACGGATCAAAAGATAACCACAGAAGTCTATAATAAGACTCTCAAAGCAACCAAAAATCACAATATCATATAACTAGCATCAAAATGCATTGAGAACCATGTCGATTAACCCCATACCCCAAAAATACCATAGTGCAACTATAGGAAGGGGTAAAATAGTCAAATTACACAAAAACACATATTTTATAAAAATTTTAGGTCATCACAAAGGGCCTGTTGACCGTGCGTGTTGACCGAACCAACAATTTCAAAAACTTATTTTTGACCCTCAAAACTCATCCAATTACTTATGAACATGAACCAATAGTGAAAATTGATCAGAAAACACGTTTTGGATCCAATAGAATCATCAGATTTACAAAATAAAGTTATTTACAATAAATTAACCCTTGGGACCCCTAGTCCAAAATAAACTATTTTTAAATAGCAGATCAAAATATAAAATAAAGATTTTGAACCCGAACCAACACGTTACCAACCCAATATCGATGTTTCAAATCTAATGGAACTGTCAGATTCCTCATTTGGGACTAGTATCACAAAATATTGACCAAAGTCAAACCTATCCTTTTATGGATACTTAAAATTGTAAACTCAAATAACACACTCCCAAATACATTGAGGATCGTGTCAACTATTGCCATAATTCATAAATCAGATAAGCAAACCATAGGGAGGGCAAAATAGTCAAAACACGAAAAATTCTTTTTTTATATAAGGTAGATACTTTATTAAAAGGTAACAAGATGGTACAAGGAACGGAACAGAAACATCACTAAACATAAAAAAAGCCTCATATTCTCTTTTTTCAAGCATATCCATGAAATTCATATAATGGTTCAAACACTCTATTAAGTTGCCTTTACTCCAGATTTACAAATTATGATAATGGTTCAAACTCTCTATTAATGTAAGACCCCACAAAATACTAAGCTTAATTCAGTCCTTTAGGCTTGTCAAGGGGTCTCAGACTTAGAATATTTTAGCTATGTACTCAGACTTAGTGTCATTTTAACCTACAAAGGTTGGAAATCTTATTTTGTGACCTTCAAATCCATTAAATATTGATGTTTAGGTTGATTCATAATCAGGAATGTCCGTAAGTATTTTTGAACAAGTTTTGGATTTTTCAGACTTCGTTTGAAGCCCCTTTGGAATCCCAAAACAATGAATCAACGCGATCTTGGTGCGCCGTATCAACTATCACATTGATTACTATTTTCTCCAGCTACCAACGTCCAATTCTAGTGAATCGACATGAACATGATACGACACATTAGCTATGACATTAATGCCATCGATACACCGCGTTGACCTGCGCATCGGTAATCCAGTTTTCAGTCATTAAAAGACCGTATTCTTCGAGATATTTAGGTCTTTTCCCTTCAATTCTCAGCCCCTAAAACACGAAATTAAACTCCCAATATAACAAATATAGTCATTCTTCAATATAACAAATATAGTCATTCTTTCTCAAATTTGCTCAAGAACAAAACCCTAGAAGATCCAATTTCAAATCAAGAACCCAAGATTCAACCATAAGCTTTCAAAAAATTCTTCAACAAAGTATGTGAAATGTTTACGCAAGGGTTCCTTTCACCCTTGGAGTCCAAGAATCTCTTTTGAACTTTAAGTAATTGATTTTATGATTTCCATGGTTGGAATTAAAGTGTATCCATGATTGCTATTTGGATTAAGTTCCTAATTCATGATTTTTATATATATATATATATCATGTGAAATTGATCATTATGTGTGTAGATTCATGTGAATCTATGATAAACCCTTGACTTATGAAATTAGAGATAAATTATGATGCTCACTTGTTGTTCAATACTATGTGCATATACTATGCTCACCAAGTGATTGATAAATTATCCATTTGAACTATTAAGAGAATAAAATCATGTCAAGTTAGTTTATGTGCAGGTTATGTTATGCAAGTGTTTGTCAAAATGCCCAAATGAATGAATGATGATCAAGTTCATAGTTTACATGTTTCATGTTATGCCATGTATCTTAATTTATGCTATTGATTCATGGGGGTACTTGTACCCGACAATTTAGCGGATTACCTAGAGTCATGGTCAATCATAGAATAGTATTAGTCACAACATGATTAATAGTACTCTCAATCAGTTACAGAACTCAAGAAAAACTCAGTAAAATCCATATTAGTCCAGTCTAATTTAGTATCCAGTTCAAAACTCAGTAAACTCAATCAGCTAACAGAATTTAGTAGTACTCCATCAATCAATGAAATTTAGTGAACTCAGTTCAATTAAGCTAAATAGTAATCTCAATAACTGTTTAGTCCAACCTAGTACGGACTAGAAATCAGTTCAATATCTATTCAGTTGGGAGTATGATTTAGCACCAAGTTAACCCAGGGATAAGGGCATTCTTGTCAGCAGAGGGTTTGACCCTTAACAGCAATCCCTGCATTATAGAACTATGTAGCCAGTGTAGGTTGAGGTATTTTTCTGCCAGACATTATGAGGGTTGATACTTCTTATCTGAGTTATCCTACCAGTAAGGGTTGATGAAAGAACTTCCTGTTAGAGAGGGTTAACTCATAGCATGTCCTTACCCGTGACACAGTATTGACACCCTTCCAACTGAGGTTACAGGTTGGACCCCAAATTAGTTAGAGAAGGGGCATGTCGGTTAGATAATTACCTCCCACAGTCTCAGCCCCAATCTTAGTCTTAGAATAGAACTCAGTTTAGTTCTACAGATCCAGGACTATCAAAAATAGTCACTTAGCTTAGTACGGAACTGGTATGGTTCCACAGTATTTAGATCTGTCAGATACAGTCATTTAGATAATCACTAATACAGTATTTGTAAACTTAGATATCAGTTATTAGTATTCCAATTCGGTACTCAGTATTAGCACGATCTCAGTTACAGTCTATGTATTTATGCATGTACTCTTAATCAGTTATACTCATGTTATTTAGTTATTATTGTGCATGCATATAAACCCATGCATATCATCCTACCTCACTGAGCATACCAATATATTCAAAGTATTGATGCATTCTTTTCTTTACACTATGATGTCTTATATCATAGGTTCAGACACACGGGCTTTAGAGCACCCTTAGCAGTTCAGATTCTCAGCTTTCAGAGTAGTGGTGAGCCCTCATAATTTGAGGACATGCTTATTATTTATAGTTTTTTAGTTTATTTTAGTAGATGGAGTTAGTTGGGGACTTTTCCTATCAACTCCACAGTTCAGACAGTTAGAGGCTTTTTCAGACTAGAGTATTTTTAGACAATTGTTTAGTTTTTCAGTACTTGTATTCATTTTCGGTATTTTGATACTGCATTCAGATTTATTTATAGATTTGAATCTTATGGCATATGTTTCTGCCTATTTTTGCAATCATTATAGTATTTATAACACAGTTATTGCAGTAGGTACCAGTCATGGGTTAGCTTATGGTCCTTCAAGATTATGAGCACCATGTGGCATCCAGGGTGCAAACTCAGGGTGTAACAAACTTGGTATCAGAGCCTAAGGTTCAACAGTGTCCTAGGAAGGCTGAATGTCATATCTAGTAGAGTCTTGTGCATGGGTGTGTTGCGCGCCACACTTATGGAAAAGAGGGTATAAGATGTTTTAGAAAAATTTTTCCTTCTTTTAGTATTTATGTCGTAGGAGTGAGCATAATCTCCAGTTACCCTCTATTTCTAATCCTTCTCTTCCATTTATAGAATATATCTTTAAAGAGGACTCAAGGAAGAGAAATGAGAGATCAATCAGCCCCTCAGCCCATCCATCCATATCCTTTAGGTGAGCATGTCTCCCATGCGGAGTTCAGAGCAGCCTTCACCACCCTAGCTTATTCTATAGCAGCTCAGAATAAATGTCCAGTTGTAGTTCCAGCCAACCCAATGGCCAATACTACTGCTTCCAGGATTTGGGACTTCAACCAAATGAACCCTCTATCATTTATTGGGTCTAAGTCAGATAAGACCCTCAGGAATTTCTTGATCAGGTGCAGAAGGTTACCGATATCATAGGGGGTGACTGCTGTTGAGAGTGTTGAGTTGGCCGCATATCAGTTATAGGATATGGCTCACTCATGGCTTAAATAGTGGAAGGCAAAGGGTCATAGATGCAGGGTCCATAGAATGGGAGAAGTTTGTAGTTGTTTTTTTGGATAGGTTCTTTCCGCTAGAGTTGAGAAAAGTAAAGGTTTTGGAGTTTATAAACCTGAAGCAGGGAAATATAACAGTGCAAGAGTATTCTCTTAAGTTTACTCAGTTATCTAGATATGCCCCACATGTTGTAGCAGATAGCAGAGCGAAGATGAGTAAGTTCATGTTAGGAGTTTCTAGCAGCGTGGTCAAGAAGTGTAGGACCACAATGATTATTAAGGAGAAGGACATAGCCAAGCTCATGGTCCATGCTCAGCAGATAGAGAAGGCCAAGAATAAAGAGAAGGACAGAGAGAATAAGAGGGCAAGAACAGGTAGTTTCAATTTTTCTCAACATAAGTCAGAGGGTGGGAATAGTTCACAGTTATGCCTGAAATCCTCAGTTCTAACTCCTTCCTTAGCCAGTGCTCCAATTCCAAAATTTAGAGATGACAACCGAGACAGGGCATCAGTCCCTAAACCCCAGGGCAGTATTAGCAGTGCTTGAACCAATCTCCTTTGTCAAAAGTACGATAGAAACCACCAGGGTATCTACAGAGCTTGCAGTGATGTATGTTTTTGATGTGGCAAGCCAGGCCACAGAGTCAGACAATGTCCTCAGGTGGGTTTGCAGAGTCAGCATAACCGTCCCCCAGCTCAGTTCGGTTGCCCAAATCAGCAAGGTGCCTCTTCCAGTGCCACCAGTGGGAAGCACCCAAATAGACTCTATGCTCTTCAATCCTGACAGGATCAGGAAAGTTCTCCTGATGTGGTCACTGGTACAATAAAAGTTTTCCACTTTCATGTTTATGCTTTGCTAGATCCAGGAGCTTCTTTGTCTTTTGTTACTCCATATATAGAAGTTGATTTCAGAGTCAGTCTCAAAATTCTAGTAGAGCTCTTCTCAGTTTCTACCCCAGTGGGTAAATTTATCATAGCCCAACGGGTATACAAGAACTATCTGGTTATGATATCTCAGAAAGTCACTTTAGTAGATTTAGTTGAATTAGAGATGAATGATTTGGATGTCATTCTCGGCATGGATTGGCTTCATTCCTGCTATGCCTCAGTCGAAATAGAATTGTCCAATTTTAATTTTTGAATGAGCCCATTCTAGAGTGAAGGGGTAGTACTTCAGCACTTAGGGGTTAACTTATTTCTTACCTTTAAGCTAGAAAGATGATATCTAAGGTACGTGTCTACCATCTCATTTGAGTCCAGGAATCTAGTTCAAAATACCTACTGTTGAATCAGTATTAGTAGTATGTGAATTCCCATATGTATTTCCCAAAGGTCATCTCGGAGTTCTTCCTGAAAGGGAAATTGATTTCAGAATTAATCTTCTCCTAGATACTTAGCCCATATCTATACCGTCATACAGAATGGCTCTAGCAGAACTCAACGAATTAAAGGAACAATTAAAGGATCTTTTAGATAAAGGATTCATCAGACCCAGTGTGTCCTCGT
The DNA here is from genome assembly GCF_002878395.1 of Capsicum annuum. Classification (NCBI taxonomy): domain Eukaryota; kingdom Viridiplantae; phylum Streptophyta; class Magnoliopsida; order Solanales; family Solanaceae; genus Capsicum; species Capsicum annuum. Next base: position 13,710,328 of record NC_061121.1, read on the forward strand.
GGGGCGCACCAGTTTTATTTGTACGTAAGAAAGATGGTTCTCTCAGAATGTATATAGATTACCATCAGCTAAACAAAGTTATGGTCAAGAACAAGTATCCTCTCCCCAAAATCGATGACTTATTTGACCAACTTCAGGGTGTCAGTTATTTCTCTATAATAGACCTCAGATCAGGCTATCATCAACTCAGAGTCAAGGAATGTGACATCCCAAAAATAGCTTTTCTGAACTTGGTATGGTCACTTTGAATTTTTAGTCATGTCTTTTGGTCTTACCAATGCCCCAGTAGCCTTCATGGACTTGATGAACAGTGTGTTCAAGTAGTACTTGGACATGTTCATCATAGTCTTCATAGATGATATTCTTGTTCACTCCCGTAGTGAACATGATCATGTAGAGCATCTCAGAATAGTATTGTAGACTCTCAAAAACCATCAGCTATTTGCCAAATTCAGTAAGTACGACTGAATTTGGCTAAAGTCAGTAGCATTTCTTGGCCATATAATTTCTGGTGATGGCATTAAAGTTGATCCCCAAAGACCAAAGCAATGAGAAACTGGCCCAGGCCTATCTCTCCATAAGATATCAGGAGTTTCTTGGGTTTGGCTGGCTATTACCGATGGTTTTTTGAGGGATTTTTGTATATTGCATCCCGCTATATCCATATTGGCTCAAAAAAAAGTCAAGTTCTAGTGGTCAGATTTTTGTGAGAAGAGTTTTCAGGAGTTGAAGGCTCGATTCACTACAGCTCCAGTGTTGACCCTACCAGATGGTTCTAATGATTTTGTTGTGTACTGTGATGCTTCCAGAGTCGGATTGGGTTATGTTTTGATGCAGAGAGGTAAGGTCATAGCCTATGCCTCTAAACAGCTTAAGCCTCATGAGAAGAACTATCCTGCTCATGATCTTGAGTTAGAATCAGTAGTTTTTGCCTTAAATATTTGGAGGCAATACTTTTATGGTGTGTAGGTTGATGTGTTCACTGATCATAAGAGCCTGCAGTATGTGTTTTCTCAGAAAGACCTCAACGTCCGTCTAAGAAGGTGGTTGGAATTGTTAAAATACTATGATATGAGTATTCTATCTTATCTAGACAATGCCAATATAGTTGTTGGCGCTCTCAGTAGAATGTCTATGGGTAGTGTTACCCATGTTGATAACATTAAAAGAAGTTATCCCAGAAAGTTCATCAGCTAGCCCGACTAGGTGTTCGCTTAGTCGATTTAGCAGAAGGTAGTATCTAGGTGCAGAGTAGCTCAGAATCATTCCTAGTTTTTGAAGTGAAGGAAAAGTAGGATAGAGATCCCAGTCTAATCTAGTTGAAGGAATCAGTCAGAAATCAGAACGTAGAGGTTTTATCCCAAGGAGGAGATGGTGTTTTGTATTTCCTGGGTTATCTGTATGTGCCAGGTGTAGATGAATTGAGGCAACGAATTCTCGCAGAGGCGTATGGTGAATGTTACTCTATTCATCAAGGGGCCACGAAGATGTACCACAATTTTTGGGAGATCTATTGGTGAAGTGGGATAAAAAGAGACATTGCACAATTTGTGGCTAAGTGCTCAACATGCTAGCAAATTAAGATTGAGCATCAGAAGCCTAGTGGGTGGGAAGAAATGAACATTGACTTTGTGATGGGCTTACCTTGTACTCGTTGTTAACATGATTCAGTTTGAGTCATTGCATACAGAATGACCAAATCAGCTCATTTCCTTCTAGTTCATACCTCCTATTCAACTGAGGATTATGCCAAACTCTAAATTAGGGAGTTGGTCAGATTGCACGGTGTTCCATTTTCCATTATCTCAGGTAGAGGTACCAATTTCACCTCACATTTCTAAAAGGTATTCCAAAAGGGCCTTGGTACCCGAGTTCATCTCAGTACAGCCTTTCATCCTCAGATAGATGGTCAAGTAGAAAGGACCATTCAGACCTTAAAAAATATATTGCTAGCATATATGATAGACTTTAAAGGTATTTGGGATGACCACTTGCCTTTTATTGAGTTCGCATATAACAACAGCTATCACTCCAGTATTTAGATGGCTCTGTTTGAAGTGCTTTATGGGAGAAGGTGTAGATCTCTCATTGGTTGGTTTAAAGAGGGTGAGGCCACAGTGGTAGGGCCTGACTTGGTGTTTGATACCTTAGAGAAGGTCCAGTTGATCAGGAAAAGGCTTAAGACAGCTGAGAGCTGATAGAAATCATATACAGATGTGCGCAAAAAGGATCTTGAGTTCGAGATTAGTGACTATGTGTACTTGAAGATCTCTCCTATGAAAGGAGTGAAGCATTTTGGCAAGAAGGGGAAACTAATTCCCCGATATGTCGGTCTTTACCGAATCCTCAGCCGTTTTGGAAAGGTAGCTTATGAGTTTGAGTTACCTTCAAATTTATCTTCAGTTCATCCAGTATTCCATGTCTCCGTACTAAAGAAATGCATAGGTGACCCAGCAGTCATAGTCCCTATTGAGGGCATAGATATTCAAAACAGCCTCTCTTATGAAGAGATCCCAGTTGAAATCCTTGACTATTAGATTCACAGACTGAAAAACATAGAAGTTCCTTTAGTCAAAGTTCTTTGGCGAAATCAGTCCGTTGAGGGAGATACTTAGGAAGCAGAAGTAGACATGCAAACCAAGTATCCTCATCTACTCTCCGCTCATCCAGACTCAGCTCAAGGTAATAGTTTCCTTAAGCCTAATCAGTTTTATGTTCAGATTTTAGTTACAAACTTGATATCAGTTACCATTGCATGTTCAGTTATACGTTCATGGGACAGTTTAGTCATGTATCTATGCATTAGATATGCATATTCAGTATATAGATTTAGTTTATCAGTAATCCCAGTCATGCATTATGAATCATGTTCAGCTATATCCATGCATCAGATATGCATGTTCCTTATGATAATTCAGAATACCAGTAATATCAGTCATATAGTCATGTTCCAGATGTTCATGTCCAGCAAGTAAGTTAGTCTCTCAGTATTCTCAGTCTCAGCAGTCTCATTCGAGGATGAATGTTCCCAAAGGGAGATAATATAAGACCCCGCAAAATCCTAAGCTTAATTCAGTCCTTTAGGTTTATCAAGGGGTCTCAGACTTAGAATATTTTAGCTAAGTACTCAGACTTAGTGTAATTTTAACCTACGAAGATTGGCAATATTATTTTGCGACCTTTACGTCCATTAAATATTGATGTTTAGGTTAGTTCATGATCAGGAATGTCCGTAGGTGTTTTCGAACAAGTTTTGGATTTTTCAGACTTCGTTTGAAGCTCCTTTGGAATCCCAAAATAGTGAATCAATGCGATCTTGGTGCACCGCGTCGACTATCGCATTGATTACTATTTTTCCCAACTACCAGCATTCAATTCCAACGAATCAACGCAAACATAGTGCGATGGGTTAGCTATCACGTCGATGCCATCGATGCGCCGCATCGACTTGTGCGTTGGTAACCCAGTTTTTAGTCATTAAAAAACCGTGTTCTTGGGGGTATTTAGGTATTTTTCCCTCGACCCTCAGCCCCCAAAACACGAAATTAAACTCCCAATAGAGCAAATATAGTCATTCTTTCTCAAATTTACTCAAGAACAAAACCCTAGTAGATCCAATTTCAAATCAAGAACTCAAGATTCAACCATAAGATTTTAGAAATTCTTCAACAAAGGTATGTGAAGTGTTTATCCAAGGGTTTCTTTCACCCTTGGAGTCCAAGAATCTCTTTTGAACTTGAAGTAACTGATTTTATGATTTCCATGGTTGGAATTAAAGTGTATCCATGATTGCTATTTGGATTAAGTTCCTAATTCATGATTTTATATATATATATATATATATATATATATATATATATATATACATATATAATGTGAAATTGATTATTATGTGTGTAGATTCATGTGAATCCATGATAAACCCTTGACTTGTGAATTAGAGATAAATTATGATGCTCACTTGTTGTTCAATACCATGTGCATATACTATGCTCACCAAGTGCTTGATAAATTGTCCATGCGAACTATTAAGAGAATGAAATCATGTCAAGTTAGCTTATGTGAAAGTTATATCATGCAAGTGTTTGTCAAAATGCCCCAATGAATGAAGGATGATCAAGTTCATAGTTTACATGTTTCATGTTATGCCACGTCTCTTAATTTATGCTATCGAGTCCTGGGGGTACTTGTACCCAACAATTTAGCGGATTACCTAGAGCCATGGTCAGTCATAGAATAGTATCAATCATGAAACGATCAGTAGTACTCTCAGTTAGCTACAGAACTCAGGAAAAACTTATTAGAATCCATATTAGTCCAGTCTAATTCAGTATCCAATTCAGACCTCAGTAAACTCAGTCAGCTAACAGAATTTAGTAGTATTCTGTCAGTCAACGAAATTCAATGAAATCAGTAAGTTTAGCTAAATAGTAATCTCAGTAACCATTTAGTCTAGCCTAGTACAGACTAGAAATTATTTCAGTGTCTATTCAGTTGGGAGTAGGATTCAACACCAAGTTAACCCAGGGATGGGGGTATTCCTGTCAGCAAAGGGTTTGACCCTTAGCAGCAATCCTTGTATTACAGAACTACGTAGCCAGCGTAGGTTGAGGTATATTCCTACCAGACATTATGAGGGTTGATACTTTCATTCGAGTTATCCTGCCAGCGAGGGTTGATGAAAGAGCTTCCTGTCAGAGAGGGGTAACTCACAGCTTGTCCTTACCCACGGAACGATATTGACACCCTTCTAACTGGGGTTACAGGTTGGACCCCAAATCAGTTAGAGAAGGTGCATGTTGGTTAGATGATTACCTCCCACAGTCTCAGTCCTAGTCTCAGTCTCAAAATAGAACTGAAGTGAGTTCTACAGATCCAGGACTATCAACTATAGTCATTCAGCTCAGTATGGTTTCACAATATTCAGAACTGTCAGATATAGTCATTCATATAATCAGTAATACAATATTCATAAACTCAAATATCGGTTATTAGTATTCCAAATCAGTACTTAGCATTAGCACGGTCTCAGTTACAGTCTATGTATTCATGCATGTACTCTTAATCAGTCATACTCATGTTATTCAGTTATTATTGTGCTTGCATATGAACCCATGCATATCAACCTGCCTCACTGAGCATACCAGTACATTGAAAGTACTGACGCATTCTTTTCTTTGCAGTATGATGTCTTTATCATAGGTTCAGACGCACGAGCACCCTTAGTAGTTCAGATTCTCAGCTTTCAGAGTAGTGGTGAGTCCTCATAGTTCGAGGAAATGCTTATTATTTACAGTTTTCAGTTTATTTCAATAGATGGAGTTAGTTGGGGACTTGTCCTATCAACTCCACAGTTCAGACAGTTAGAAGCTTTTTTAGACTAGAGTATTTTCAGACAGTTGTTCAGTGTTTTAGTACTTATATTCAGTTTTGGTAATTTGATACCACATTCAGATTTATTTACATACTTGAACCTTATGGCATATGTTTCCGCCAATTTCTGCAATCATTACAGTATTTATTACACAGTTATTGCAACAGGTACCAGTCATGGGTTAGGTTATGGTCCTCGGGATTATGAGTACCATGTGGCGTCCAGGGTACAGACTCGGGGTATTGCAATTAAGTTGCCTTTACTCCAGAAATACAAATTAGGTAAACATCTATCCTTAATTCTAGAAATGTGCATTCTCTGCCCTTCAAAGGAAGATTTGTTCCTCTCTAGCCAAATTATCCATAAGATGCACAACTGAATAGTTCTCCATATCTATTTTATCTCTTTTGGTATCGCTTGTTCTTGCCATCCTTCCAACAAATCTTTTTCTTTGAGGCATCACCCAATTAATAAGATGAAAATTTAGGAATAACTCCCAACATTCTCTAGAAATTTTACAATGGAGAAAAAAGTGCTCCACGATTTCTTGGTCTTCTTGACAAAGGAAACATCTATTACATATGCTAAAACCTCTTTTCTGCAAGTTATTTTGAGTTAAGCATGCTTCCCAAGTTGCAACCCATCCAATACATGGTACTTTAATGGGAGCTTTTGTCTTCCATATCATCTTTTGAGGCCAAGAATTATCTCATTGACTTGACTGTTTTATCAACACTCTATAACAATTTTTAACTGTAAATTTCTTGTCTTTACTTGCCCACCAAATTACGGTATCCACCTTGTTGTGATCAATATGAACCAATCCTTATTATTGAAGTAACTGACAAAAATATTCTATATATAAGTCATTCAAATTTCTTCAGAACATTAGCTGCAACCAATGTTAGAATAAAATTCAGCAATACTCCCATCCTTTTTAGAGGAACAGTTGAACAAAGTAGAAAACTTATCCTTTAAACATGCATCACCAACCCACAAATTTGTCCAAAATTTAACTTTTTCTCCATTTCCAACCTCCAATCTAGTAAATTGACTATAGTCTTCCCAAAGTCTGCTTATGTTCTTCCATACTCCCCCATTAATCGCACTTTGTCTATCCTTCTTTCTACAAACAACATTTATAAGCTTTTTCAAAAATTTTCCACTTTCCAAGTTGTACCTGTACAACCATTTGAGAAGAAAACTTTTATTATGTATCTTCATATTTCTCACTCCTAAGCCACCCCCTTCTTATCTTGAAGAACCATTTCTCATTTTACCAAATGAAATTTTTTCTTGTCTACATTATCTTCCCATAAAAATTGACTTATCAAAGAGTTCATTCTTTTCTCCATATTCACTGACATCGAGGATAAGAATATTAGATAAGTAGGCATACCATCCAATACACTATTAGCAAGAGCAAATCTGCCCCCAAAAGATAAATATTGTTTCTTTCATGGAGTAAGTTTACTAACACATCTATCCAAGACACCTTGCCAAATACTTTGATCATTCCTTTTCTCCCTTAATGGAAGTCCCAAATAGACCGTGGGAAACTTTTCCACCTTACATCCCTGAATGTCAACTAGTTTTCCTATGCAATCATCTGTATTAATGCTGAAAATACTACTCTTCGCCAGATTAACTTTTAAACCTATAAGTGCTTCAAAAATCAGATAAAATCCCTTTAAGATAAAGAATTTGTTCCTTTTCTGCTTCAAAGAAAAGAAGAGTGTCATCGGCAAAAAGAATGTGCGATATCATAACCTTATTAACACAATTTCTTCCAAAGCTCATGCTTTTTATCCAACCCAATGTTCAGCTCACTTCACCATTACACTAAAAACTTCCATCATCAGAGTAAACAAATAGGGAGAGAGTGGATCCCCTTGCCTCAAACCTCTTTGAGAGTTAAAGAAACCATGTGGACTCCCGTTAATCAATATAGAAAATTTTACAGTAGAAATGCAGTACTTGTTAGGTTTTTGCCCTGATTTTCTTACTATATTTAAGTTTTATTTTTTTCGTAGAAGGAAAATAAAAGTTACCATAATTACTTTTACTTTTTCTGAAAGAAAAAAATATCATTCTTTTCCATATTTGGCTAACCTTTTTCTTGGAGGAAAGATTTTGGACATCTATAAATAGAAGACCCCCTTCTCATACCATAACACAATAGCATCCACAATGTAGTCTTTAAAGAGTCTTTGTTTAGGGAGATATTTACTCCCAATAGTTTTATGTTTTTCTTTAATATTAGTATAATATGTAGGCCAATTGGTCAAATCCTATCAATAATATATTTTTTAGTATGTTTTTGTCATCTGAATTATTACCACGATGGTTTGCAACTAATAGCTTCCGCATGACGCCCTCTCGATTTCGAACCCAACAAGTGGTATCAGAGTCTATGGTTCAATGATATGATGGTTCAGATTGAGGACATGTTGAGAACAAAGTTGCAACAAATTTGATGATAATGAAGATATATGTCCAAAAACTACATGTGGAGACGATTGCCAATCCTATTTTCAATAATCCTGCTATTACATATTTGAAAAGAAAGCTTACTTTTAACCCTATAAAGGGCTCTAATGTTTTTAACCCGAAAGGACTTATATATTTTTAACCCAAAAAGCTTTAATTTTTAAAGCATGTCAAACAGCAGTGATATATGAAGAATATATATGAAGAACGAAGATCATGCACAAGAAGAAGGTGGATCAAGTGAAGAAAATCAAGCCAAAAAGGGGAGATTTGTTAGGGTTTTTGCCCTGATTTTCTTACTATATTTAAGTTTTATTTTTTCTTAGAAGGAAAATAAAAGCTACCATAATTACTTTTACTTTTCTGAAAGAAAAAATATAATTTTTTTCCATATTTTGCTAACCTCTTTCTTGGAGAAAAGGTTTTGGATATCTATAAATAGAAGACCCCCTTCTCATACTATAACACAATAGCATCCACAATGTAGTCTTTAAAGAGTCTTTGTTTAGGGAGAGATTTACTCCCAATAGTTTTATGTTTTTCTTTACTATTAGTTTTAATATGTAGGCCAATTGGCCAAATCCTATCAATAATATATTTTTTAGTATGTTTTTGTCGTCTGAATTATTACCATGATGGTTTGCAACTAATAGCTTCCGCATGACGTCCTCTAGATTTCGAACCCAACAGTACTTGATCCATTCAAGCCATTTATCACCAAAGTTCATTTGTTTAAAAATATTTAATAGACATGACCAATTGACTCAGTTGTAAGCCTTTTCAAGATCAAGTTTGCAAGCAACACCTTTCCTCTTTGACTTTATTAGTTGCTCAATACTTACATTAGCAACCAAGGTGCATCAGCTAGTTGCCTTCTATTAATAAATGCATTCTGATGTTTTGATACTAACTTGTCAATTATCAATTTGAGTTTTTTGATCAATATCTTAGCAATAATTCAGTAAACACTAAGATGACCCCTTCTTTTTTTGAATCGAAGAAATAAATGTGGCATTTAAAGTTTTAACAAAAGAACTTTTCTGATAAAAAATTTCCGCGATCCTCCAAACATTATCCTTTACTGTGTTCCAGCATCTTTGGAAAAAGTGCAAATTAAATTCATCGAGACCTGGAGCCTTATCTCCTTAAAGGATTTAATAACAACTTCCAGTTCCTTTACGGTAAAAGGTCTTCGAAGCCACTCTTTGTCTTCAGCAGGAATTTTTTTCACCTCTTCGTCCTCCCAATTTGGTCTCCATTCTTAATTCTCCCTATATAGATTTTGACAAAAATCTTGAATCTATTCCTTTATGATTTCCTCATCATCCGGCAACTCCCCGTCAATCATCATTTTAACAATACAATTAAATCTCTTATGTGCATTTGCCTATTTAAAATAAAACTTGGTGTTTTTGTCACCTTGATTAATCTACAAACAGTTGAATTTTCGCCTTCATGAGATCTCTTCAGCTTTTGCCACATCCTTCCACTCCTTGTTTATTGAATTTTTTTCTGTCTCAATCTGCTCTTCATTTTAAAACATTCTACTCTCATCAATTTTTTCTAGTCTTGCCAAAGCTTTAATATTTTCTCTTATCTCAGCTCCCAAACACCTCCATATTTCATTTTTTCAAATCACTTTTCAACTGTACTAGCTTCTTAGCAAGAATGGCATCTTGTTCCCCCTATACATCATAGGATTTCCACCAATTACCAGTCATTTCCTCGAAGCCCTCATGTTCAAGACGCATATCTTCAAACTTGAAATACCTTTTTACTTTTCTCCATTCACACACTCAAGCGTGATTGGACAATAATCTGAAGTGGTTCTTGGGAGAACCCTCTGTTTGGCGAATTTAAAATGTTCATTCTACCTTTCTGATACTAGGAATCTATCGATTCTGGAAGCACATTAGCTATTACTGCCTCTAAACCAAGTGAAAGAACCTCTATGAAGCAGAAGATCTATTAAAGAGAGATCATGAATGAGCTTTGAGAATTCCCTCATTGCTCTAGTGTTTCTAGCCCTTCCAATTTTTTATTCTACAAATCTAACAACATTGAAGTCTCCCCACACCGTCCATGGTTGCGCCATAGTTTTATTGATCGCAGCAAGTTGCCGCCATAATTCTTTCCTGATTTTCTATCACAAGGTCCATAAACTCCTATAAAAGCATATTGAAGACCAGAATTACATTCTTCCATTAAAATAGTAATTGAATACTGTCTTGAAACTTTGTACAAGCATTTCCATTTTCTTTTATCCCAAAAAATTAAAATTCCTCCACTATTGCCTTATGATTCGACCTCAACCCATTCGTACTACCTTGAACCACCAATCTGTTTGATACAGTTATGATCCACCCTTTTCATCTTGGTTTTGGTTAAACAAACAATATCTGCCTATCATTTTCATAGTAGAAAATTAACCATAACTCTCTTATCTTTGTCATTTATCCCGCTAACATTCTAGCGTATTATTTTTATCTTTATTGGCCATATGTTATAGCCCTTCTACCCTTGCTTCTTCCACCATTACTGGACTCACCCCCAAAAACAACACCAAACTCCAAAAGCTTCTTCTCCCTTTCTAATTTCTTATTTGGCGATATCTTTCTCGCAGAAGATGATGAGAAACACCCACTTTGATGCTTCACTTTAGTTCAATTTTTCTTGTAAATTGAGAATTTTTCCTCATTCCATGGAAGCATCAAGATATCTTCAACTGCATCCACCCCACCATATTCTGATCTTCATGATTGGAATAAGAAAATTCCTCTGCGATCTCATTATTTAAATATACTCCAGGCAGTACCCCAATGTTTTCAATATACATATCTGCATTATCTTCATCAGACGAAAGGCTCTGTAGGTTTTCCACTTTATCATCCGCCGAAGCATAAGCAATTTCGATAGCCCTTGATTCTTTGCTCAACATGCTCTGATTTTGGTCGGCTCCATAGCTTTCGTGGGATTCTTAATCATCTGATTTGCTTCTATTTCGATGTTAAGAGGGTCAAAAGAATTAGAGATTCCAAAGCCCCAATAACTTGCATGTTTTGGGTCTTTGTACATGGGTCATTAATTTTGGGCCTCTATTATTTCCTTCTAGGCCTCTAGAAAAATAAAAGAGAAAATAACAGAAATAACACTTCAAATTAAACTATTTTCATAAAAATGGATATAGAATTTAAATTTCACTTTATAACCATTTTAATTTACTGGCTTGTTCTATACTGCTTCTACACACCTTCTATACAATTTCTATACAAATCTTATACATAGAAATATTCTATAAGAAAATTATACAGTTTTGATACACAATTTATACAATAACTGTACATTTTTTTTACACATTTTACACAAAAATTATATAATTTTCAAACACTTTTTATATATTTTTTTATATATATTTTATACATATACATATTTGATAGAACTATACAATTTCTATACGTATATCTTATATAAATATATATTATATTTAACAATTATATCATTTTTATATAATTTAATTATTATTTCTAAATAATAAAAATAAAAGTAGAATATTTTATCAGCTAACAAATTTGTAGCAAAAAAAAATTAAGATATTTTTCAAAGGGTCGAATTGCCCAAATTGAATATTGTATCAGTATTGTATATAGACTGCATCAGTATTATATATGGACTGTATATGGACTACGTAGGCTAAAATGACCCAAATTAGAAAATGTCTATAAAGCGAAAATAGTATATCCGACTGACCACTTTTTAGAAAGTTTTTAAACTTGAACTATTTATTTTAAAAAGTGTTATAGAATGTTTTTTTCCTGAAATAAAATTGGAAAAATGATAAAAAATAACACCTAAAACTAAAATAATTTCGCAAAACTAGCACATAAATTCTTAATCTCGATAAATAGCCACTCGTCGAAACTAATTCTAATCAAATGGCCATTTGGCATGTGGGGGAAGTGGGCATCATTATCACAATCCATTTATATGATGATTCGTTCTTATCATATTCTAATTTTGTTTTTTATTCTTTTCATTTTGGTCACCTACATGAGCTGCATGGGCAATGCACTCATATTCCACTTGTCTTTACCCCAAAGCTTTAACTAGCATTATTCTTCTTTCTATGTCAAATCACTTGTTTAGGTAACGACAATTATTTGGAGCTTCCGGATTAAGCATTTAAGTTTATATTCAGTTTCATTTTAGTTTTACTTATTTCTATAATAAAAAAAATACAATATCATATATCTTTAACATAATACAATTGTTAAAAAAATATATCTATATATAATAATGATACAGTTTCTGTATATACATATATTCTATATAATAATTATAACATTTTTATACAATTTGTAACTACAATTATTATTTAGATACATATTTTATACGACTCTATATAGTTTCTACATGCATTCTAAGATGTATCAATCTAGTATAAGAGAGTATCAATTGAGTATATGGACACTGCAAGTGTATCAATGTAGTATAAAAGGTATTAATTGAGTATAGAGACTGTGTGCTTGCATAAAATTTTCTTCTCTTTTTTAAGAAATGTATCAACATAGTATAAAAGTATATCAATGTAGTATAAAAGTGTATCAATTGAGTATAGAGACTGCTTGTGACCAATTGATCCAAATGGGTAAAAAAAGGAATTAGTTTAACCGATTAGACAACCCATATCCACATTTTCAAATATGGATCATTTTTTTTTTAAATGGACAACCGATGTCTTTTTCCCAATAAAATTTGACTTCCCTCCTAGCCGAGATTTTTTGAATAAGAAATTGGCTCCTTCCTTTTCATAGACACGTGTCTCACGTGGCTATTTAATGGATTTACCAATAAATTCTTATTATTACTTGGCATGCGCATGTCTGACTTTCCCAACCCCTGAACTTCTCTCGCTTTGAAATTCAAAGGCACCATAATTTCTTCATCAATGCGACTGCTCCATTTTCCAAGCGTATTACGGCGAGACTCCTCCTTTCGAAAATTTTCGTCTTGATTCCAATCAGATGATACCGCCCAAGAAGCAGATTCCACCTATAAAGGCACCTTGAAGATAAGATCATTGACAAAGAGCTCTACATTCGTCGGAAAGTGACAACCAGAATTTTTAACACAAATTCTAGCCCACCGCAAATGGTGTCTACTTCTGGTATCATCATCCATACCCAGAAAACCACCAAATCGATTTCCTATCCACCGAAAAATATTTTCCGACCACAAATAAGAGGGAAAACCCATTAATTTGATGCACACATGCTTTGCTTTACAACTTTCCCGATAACAAGTAGCAACAGGGGACCACCATTCAAGTAATATCTCATTCTCATTGAACATCCATTTTTCCATTTTAATTCTTTCTGCTTCCGACCTCGATAGGAATTCGAACAGGAAATATTCATCATTCATCTCTTTTACTCTTACACCTGCTGGAATTTTCCAAATTTTATATACCCACTGTTGAATTTCACTGCTACTAGGAGGTATCAGCATCATGTTTTTGAAGAAGCCCTATAAACATTTATGATGGAAATCCACTCTGCTTCTACGAGAGCTTGTGTCAACCCGAAATTGATTAGCATCAAGTAGTTCATCTTTTAGCACCTTAACATCATTTTTTGGCCATTCTTTAATCTGAGCTACCTGGGATAATTTTGATCCCTGTTTCTGGTAGATGGTTTGAAGCTCTGGCTTTCTCCATCTGATACAAATCTTCTGATTTTTCCGGCAAAAGCCCTCCACCAATATTCTCGTCAATCTTAAGGATGATGACTGACACTTTCCTGCTACCTTTAGTTACCACCACTCTGAAAAATCTTCCAATTTTGTTAAAGTTCTGGAAAATCTCGTAGGAATAAAGTTGACTTTGATATCTCCAACTTTTGCAGATGTTACCCTGTCCTTTTGATGCTAATTCCATATTTTTGCATAAGCTCAAAATATTGAGTCTATCAAAAGTGATCTTGTTCATGAAGTTTCGACGCCTCTCTACCATTTCATACCAGTTGCTGCTCAATTCCACCACTTCGAAAGATTTAATCCCTACTGAAAAAATGCAAACTCTACCCATGATGTTAGAATTTAACTTAAACAATCTTCACTTTTCTCATCGCCGTAAACTAGACTTCAGTTAATGAAAAAAATGTTTAGTTAACACAGGATCAAGAAAACAGAGTAGAGTAGATGAAAGATGAAGGTAATAAGACACGGAAAAAGGAGAAAAAGAAAGATTAGAGATAAGGATTGATCAACAAAGCTCTAAGGAAAGAACTAGAAGTTAGGGTGCCAGAAAGTGTTATCGGAAGAAAGAAGTTGAGAGGTCTCGCGTTTTCAAAGATAGAGAAAACATGTTGCATCTTCTCGATGATTTGGTTCCTTTTTGATCCAGAAAAATCTAAAATCACAATGAGGGTCTATACAACATCCATCACTAAGATTCACAATCGTTCTCAAACGTACAAGTAAGAAAAAGCCAAAAACTTGTAAGGGATAGAAAACACCGTCGAGATACATCAACAAGCACTCCAACGCGGAGTCAACCCTAAAACTACTAATCTCACCATAAAACTAGAAATCTATCACGTAAGGACTCATTTGGTCACAACACAAGCATCCAAGGCCAAAATTTCTCTATGAAGTCGAATTTCTATATTTCTAAACTTCCTCTACATCAACGACTGAGTCAAACACAATAGAAGTATTGAACATGCTTGGCTAATCTAAACTTGACCAAGGCACCACAAGACCAAAAATCTCGAAGAATCCACAAAAGCCAAGAAATTCATAAAACACGAAACTGCCCACTAAAACACTAACTCAATCTACCTGAGGCTGATACTATCACTATCAATCCAAAATGCACTATAGCCACAGGCTAAAACTACTAAGCCAAATATCGACATCGAAACAACACCAAACCCCGAGAGACCACATTTAGCACTCATATATCATTAATCCATCATCACACTCTTATGCTCAACACTTAAGGTGAACGAGAAACACCATAAAATTCTATATATCATAGATATGAAATCTCCAAAAGGCGAACGAGAAACACCATAAATCTCTATATACCATAGACATGAAATCTCTAAAAGACACCAAATACTTAAGCAACCCATCATAATGATACGTGCAACCCTTAATAATTGAAAGACATCAAACAACCTGAAGTCCTCAATAATCTGATATCCTTATATCATAAGTAGCCCATCATATCAGGTATAATCAACCAATAGAAGAAGTGCAACAACCATTATATCTCACTAACGGACACCCAGATCACAAACAAAACTCGAAAGGAACCTCCACCAGACTCTGCATAGTTGTCAATGAACCACACAAATCAAACTTCAAATTTCTATTGCATGCCTATGTCTTAGAGGCAAGAATTATCCAATGACTTCCAAACAACAAGTTATGCCCCATGGGCAAGAGTTTACACTATTACATTGTGTCTTAATTGAGATGTTTTATAACTTTTATCTTAGAGACAAAACTTAGGCCTAGGGCTTTCAAACAACAAGTTACGCCCCATGGGCAAGAGTTGACACAACAACATTATTTTTTATTTATGAGATGTTTTATAACTCTTGCCTTAGAGGCAAAACTTATCCTAAGGACTCTCAAACAACAAGTTGTGCCCCAAGGCAAGAGTAGACACTGCCACATTGTGTCTTATTTATGAATGCTCTATAACTCTTGCCTTAAAGGTAAGTCTTAGCCCAAGACTTTCAAACAATAAGTTACCCCCTGTGGGCAAGAGTGGGCAAAATCACATTGTGTCATGATTTATAACTTAATTTATGAGATGCTCTATAACTCTTGTCTTACTTAGCCCAGGAACTTTCAAATAAGTTATGCCCCATGGGCAAGAGTTGACACTATAACAGTATGTTTTTATTTATGAGATGCTCTATAACTCTAGCCATAGATACAAGACTTAGCCCAAAAACTTTCAAACAAGTTGTGCCCCATAAGCAAGAGTTGAAATTACTACACTGTATCTTAATTTATGAGATGTTCTATAACTTGTCTTAGAGATAAGACTTAACTCAAGGACTTTCAAATAAGAAGGTAGCCCGCAAGGGATTACACTGCTCCATTATGTCTTAATTTATGAGATATTCTATAACTCTAGTCTTAGAAACAAGACTTAGTCCAAGGACACTTTCAAACAACAAGTTATGCCTCATGGGTAAGAATTGAAACTACCACATTGTGTCTTGATTTATAAGATGTTCTATTACTCCTCCCTTAGAGACAAAATTTAGCTCAAAGACTTTCAAACAACAAGTAACGCCCCCATAAACAAGAATTGACACTACCATATTGTATCTTGATTTATGAGATGCTCTATGATCTTGCCTCTAAAATTAGACTTTGCCCAAGAACCTCCCAAAAAATAAGTTACTCCCCATGGGTAAGAGTTAACACTATTTCATTATGTTTTAATTTATGAGACACTCTGTAACTCTTGCCTTAGAAATAAGACTTAGTTCAAAGATTTTCAAACAACAAGTTATGCACCACGGGCAAGACTTACACTATCATATTGTGTCTTAGTTTATGAAATATTCTATAACAAGACTTACCCCAAAAGGACTTCTAAACGGCAAGTCGTCCTTCAGTTTACTTTGATATTAAAGAAGATCTTTTTTGTGGATTATCCAACTTTTTGTTCATTAATAAAATAAAATAGAAGAAGAGAAAAAAAATAAAGATTGAGAAAATAAAAAGGTAACGTCCTCTCATGTAATTTCCTGATTTTTAAACCTCTCATGCACTTGGAAGAAAGTGATATATTTTCTCCAACACATCAACGCCCGGGGTGATGATTCGAGTCAAATAGTCATCCTAGCTTTCGAAGACATCATTCGAGGCCAACACTCGAAGAATCCGATTGTGGACACATTGAGGGGAAGAGAGCATGTATGGGGAGACAATTTTGGACACTCCATAGAGCAATGCTGTGTGTGAAAGATTGCTTGGGGGGCTTGATGAACCACGGCTTGAAGTTGGAAGTTTGAAGAACCACGGCCTTGAAGTGTAGGACTTAGGGAAGGGCGTCTCTTCTCATTAAGGGGTGTATAACTTGTTCAGACAACTAAATAAATAGTTCAATATGTAGTTTCCCCAAGAAGGTAACAAGCCCATCATTTCTCATATCTATGTTTTACTGTAGTCAAAAGTAAATTTCTACCCACCGACACTATAAACAAAATTTTACCCTATCGGATCACCAGAAATGTAAATGCATGTTTCTCCCCGTGAGAAGCAAAAATTAGTAACAAAACATACGGTAATCCAGCCACAAGAAGTAAATTTGCATTGTATAAGCAAAATTAAGCTTCCAAGATAACTAGGCTAACTTTGCAAACAAACAACAATTGGAGCAGATCACTTAGGTAGAAGCTGTAATTCCTGTTAGGAAAATATCATTTTGTCAAATGCCACAAAATCATTTGCATCCACAACTTAGAAGCCGAAGAAAAAAGGACAAAAAAGAACCAGCATAAGCTTCTTCAAGTCTACATGGTTAAAACAATTACTCTTTTATTTCCACCAAAGTGAAATGGCAACCACTTGTAAATATCTTTTGCAAGTAAATCTACTTATCTACCAGACTGACTTGCTGCTTAACTCTGCGAGCACATTCTGCAAAATTTTGAACCACATTAGCACAATTTAGGGGATCCTTTTCATTCTCCTTGTAGCATTTAAGACAGGCATCTCTCTCATCTACGCAAGGGATAGGCTTTTGATTCGGAAGTTTGAATTCCTTATCGTGTAGATCCTTCGCCTTCTTTGTCACTTCTTGCAACAAGTTTTCCTCATGTTTCTGCAACTTCTCCACAACCTCCACGCTCTCTTTGAGCACAGATCGAATAGCATCTAATTCTGCAATTGCAGGATGAGGTGGTGGAGGGACTGGCATAAATAAAGGAGGCTGAACAGGCCATCCTGTAGCAGCAGGCCCTTTCGCTACATCAGTGTCCCTAGAGATTGGCTTCTGATGCACATTAGCGTGCTCTGGCTTGTTTTCTCTTTGTATCTTTGTTTTTGGCTTCCTCGTTTTCTTCTTCAATTTTTCACCCTCATCAGCGAGCTGTTTAACTAAATTGCTGTGGATCTGTATAGTGAATGATTCACTCATGACGACAGCAGCTATTCACAAGTATCTGAAACATCAATTCATCCGAGTCATAAAATGACCACTTGAGACAGAAACAAGAAAACTTGCATCTCAATAACGGGAAGACCATATAATACGAACGAAGCAGTAAAGCTCAGACAACCAACGTTGATGTGCCTCTGGACAGTTCCTCTTCTTTTCTTTTTACTAAACGCCCCTATATAAAGTCATCTTTCTTTGTGCAGAACTTCTCTACTAAAGAGTGCAAGATTGATCAAAATCAATGCAACCAGATTGCTGTATTGATTAGATTATGCATATGGTTGTATATGTATGTATATGCAGTCTTTACAAAATGCTAGTCAGTAAAATCTGACAAAAAATTTATATCCAACATTTCTAAAAGAAATACCAAGCACATGCAAAAGTAATTAAGATGGGCAACTGAAAAAAGAAAGAGGAAAATACAACTGGATCAACTTAGAAATAACTAGAAATCCCAATGTTTCCCGTCATGTCGGCAATCATCTTTTCTTATAATAAATAAAAGAATAATTAGTAATCCCACAAAGAGAATCTTAAGTTTCACTTGCACTATTTTTAAAAATTGTTTACTCAAGCAACTCCTAGGGTGTTTATCTCCAAAATTCTGTTTTGATCTAATAAAACACAGTATGATTGTTGGTTTTTGGCTTTGAAATTAGAGAAGTAACAGAGAAAGAGTTGGAGAGAAGAAAATACTGCAATTGTATTATCAGAGAGAATTATTTTATTAATAACTCAAAACATGTATTTATAGCTAAATTTCTAACTACACTTCAACTTAAATAAGGATAACTAATTTCTAATTCAAATAACAAAGGGATAACTAATTCCTAAGTTTAAGTCACATAGGATTTTAATAATTTAAAACTCCTAAAATAATCTACTCCTACTTTATTTTTGAAACATATTTCCAACAATGTTCTTACAGAATTGGTCACTCAAATTATGGTCAGCGTACTAAACCAATAAGTTCTTTTGAAGTTCACATATAGAAAGCAATCAGGAAATTTTGGAAGGAGTTGGTTGTGAATACTGGGTTCACACTTAGCAATGGCAGGAAAATATCATTTCTGGAGTGATTATTGGTTAGAACATGGTCCTCTTTTAATTTTAGGAAAATATCCAGATTTGTGCAGTTACAGATTGACCTCTACACCAGAAGCTACAATGGAAGATGCATGGAGCCAGCCAGCATGGATGGAATCTTAAATGATTGGGAGATTGAGGTGGTGGCTGAAATCCTGATGACACTAGAAGTCTTTCAAAGATTATAAGAAATATTGATGATTCAATGGAAGGAAACAGAAGCAGCAACAAAATGTTTACAGGCGAGAGTCTGCTTATCATCTTCTATCTGGTATTAACTACAATATTTCTGATTATGTTACCGGTTTAAAAAAAAACCCTACAATGTAATGACCCAATTATTTTAACGAAGGGTTAATTGATAATTTTTCTAATAAATGATAATATTAATAGAATAGAAAAAAAAGGGCCAGGCCCATTGGTCTGCCAAGTTTTTAAACGACTTGAGTAGAGGAGTAGGGTAGTCAACTCTTTTCTTCTGGAAGAAAACCGTCAAAACTGATAGGAGAGTTTTGAGAGCTTACGACATAGAAAGGAAGCTTGGCAAAGATTAACTACCAGGTATTGAGATTTCTTCTATCTTTCGCTTAAATTAAACATGATGGTAACGTTCTTGTATCGAAAAAAAAATTGTTATGTAATACTGGACAGAATCTATAGTTGGAGATGTCATGGTTAGGTTGTCTGCTACTGAAGTGAAGGAATAAGTATTGATTACTGTTGACTAGTTAGAGAAAAAACATTAAGAAGAAGAAGAAGAAACAGAGCATATAACGATCAAAACCATTTCCTCCCAAATGTTTGTTTTAACTTTCTGTTGCCATCACTTTAAACAAACATCAAATAAGGAATATCCATGATGAGGCAATGATTGGTCAGTGATGAGAGAAATTATTGGCTTTGGCAACAATTCTTAGTGTAAAAATATAAACAGTGACATTATTGACATTAAGGGTTAGAAATCATTGGCCAGTATT
The DNA here is from genome assembly GCF_002878395.1 of Capsicum annuum. Classification (NCBI taxonomy): domain Eukaryota; kingdom Viridiplantae; phylum Streptophyta; class Magnoliopsida; order Solanales; family Solanaceae; genus Capsicum; species Capsicum annuum. Next base: position 13,730,447 of record NC_061121.1, read on the forward strand.
TTGAAATTTCTGTTTTGGCGGCTTTCCCTTGTTAGATTATCCTTAATTTATCACTTAAGGTGTGAGATATTAAGGGTTAGCTTTAAGCATGAATGATGAGAAGATTGGGACAAGACCCCGAATAGCATAATTGATATCGTTATTAATATTTTTGCATAGAATGAAGCCATTGGAGGCTATTTGATTGGTGCTACGTACATGTTAGGGGCCTTGTACATGCTGCCGTAGTAGACTTTTGGAGTATTATATATGCTGTCGTAGACTTGTCGGGACTAATCACCTTAAGTGCCGTTTATGACAAGCCGTGAGAGTTGATTGAGTTGAGATATAGAGTGACTTTTAGAACTTTTGCATGGATCTTATTGAGCATTAGATTATAAGAGATATTGTGTGCATACTGTTTATGTATTTTGTTGTACCTTGTATTTTCTAACACTTATATCAGGGATATTAAAGTAGCGAGCTGAGGATCTTACTGGGTTATATTTATATATAGCTCACTCCTTACTTGCATGTCTACAAATACTATTGCGGAAGGAGAGACTAGTAGCTGACGGTTTGTATGTGTGGATTCCACTGCTGAGGTGAGCCTTCGTATTGTTCATGGAGGCTATCATCTAGTTTTAGCTATTTTTAGATTATATTTCTTTTCATTGGGTTTGCATGCCCAAAAGTTGAACTTATGTAACTCTATTTAGATGCTCCATGGTTTTAGTGTGGGATTTGGGCTAGAAATTTATTATCTAAGCTATTCTTGTTTCCATAAATCATTATACAATATTTGATTGGCTAATTACTTTGCGTTAATTATTTCATGCATTTGGAGTTGCATATGTTTTTATCTCAATGTTTATAGGTATTGTGAATGTATGGGAAATTGGTTCTCCCAACAAGTAGTATTAGCAGGAACCAAGGAACCAATCACGCCTAGGGGTTACTTTGGGATGTGACATACAATATTTTTGATTTGCCTTGGAAATCTAATTGGAAACAATCTCCTTCCAAAGTGATCTCTTTCACTTGGCTGGTGGCTAGAAAAGCATTTTTGACACATGAAAACTTATAGGAAAGGGTAATCTAATTGACTTACAGGTGGTTTTTTCTGCCAGGAAGAGGCAAGAAAGTAAGAAACAACAGTCATTTATTTCTTTACTGCAAGGTTACTGAAATATTATGGTAGTTGTTTCTGTCTTTGGTGAGGACAAATGGGTAATGACACAGGTAGTAACAGGCAGAAGAAGCGTCAGAAGGTTATCCAGCCAGCATATGGTGGACTATGGGGAAATAAAGCAATGCTAGGTTCTTTGAAAACATTACGTGCTCTATACAGAATATCAAGACAAAGTGTCTTTTGTCTCTTTCTTTCTGGTGCAAAGAAAAGCTAAGACATAGATTTTTTGGTGTAAAGAAATATGTAGACGATGCAAAAGAATATTTTGAATCGTTGTAAGATGAGCTTCTTAGTGCCGATTAATAAATATCAAGACAAGAAGTCGTTATTTCTTGTCTTTTTCCAAGCAATATAGTACAATTTTCCAGACAGATTATATTAGACATTTGATTAACATGGGAGGTCACAGTTGCAGGAAGAATAAAGATAAAGAGACAACAATAAGGAACAGTATTCAAAAATGCGACCGCATCATCGCATGCGATGCGGACTCCCAGCGAGTCGCATCTTTGATGCGGTGCAATATGAGAATTGCGGGTGCATCAAGCCCTGTTGCGTGATGCGATGCGGATGGCAATGCGGATGGCGATGCGAGCGCATTATGGATTTTTTATTTTTTTGCAATTTTTAAATTTAAAAAAGGGCTGGAAGTGAATTTTTTTTATGGGTAATTTTTAAATTTTAAAAAAGGAGTCAGAAGTTTAAGAGAAGATCGAAATAGAAAAATTGATACTCAAGGAATAGAAGAATTGGACAATCTTAATGAACTAGAAGAGCTTTAGATTGAACCATTATTAATTTAGATTTGATTTTTCTTCTTTTTTTTGGGTTTGTTTTTCTTTGAACTGATTTGTTGGTGTTTCATTAGAACTTTTGCTTAAATATATTGTCTTTATTGTTGATTATATAGTTGTTGTGGTCTTTTCAGTTATAACTTACTATTTGAATGCTCTATAGGTATTTTTTTAAAATTAAATTGTGCATCACTTCAATGATGCGGTTGCAGCGCATCACGCATCGCATAATGCGTGATGTAGAGCCTTGTTGCTTTTTTCTGCATCACGCTTCACTGAACACTGATAAGGAATGTATAGTGCAACTATTGCATAGATGTATCTCAAGCAAATGGCAAACAAAAAGCAAATTTAAGGTTCCTTTTCCTTTTCTAGGCGGATGTTTTTCGGTGGTGGCAGGAACTGTGGAAAAGCTAGGGAGGTCAATTTTTTGTTTGGAGCAAGGCACGGGGAACCAAAAGGAAAAAAAAATGATGCAAAGGAAACATATACATTCATTGGTGCTTTTTATGTAGAGAAACATCTCATTATCCACTCAAAGTTAAACTCAAATAGTAAGAGTGACTCGAAAGAGATCCTTAAAAATTGTGGTGTCTTATGCTAAATCTATTTCAACTATGATGGGTCAATCCTAAAAATTTGGAAAGGTCCAGAAGATTTGGAGACAAGCGGTAGGAGATGTAGAAGCAACAGAGCTTGCAACAAGCAGTGACCACATGGAAAGAGAAATTTCTGAACACATACAGAATCCCTCAATAAATTGCAAATCATTTTGCTGCTTTAGTCTACTTTTGGAGTACATATGACACCCCACTTGTAAGGATCAAGAAGATGAAATTCTACTTAGGTTTTGATGTATTTGCCTCTTGCTAAAGGAAGCCCGTCTGTAGTCAATTTTTTTTCTGAAGGAATCCCGTTTGTAGTCAATAATGAACCATTTACTTGTCACGAAATGAATGGGAACACAAAAAGGAAATATCACAATACAAGGTCAGCTGATCATCAAGTGGTTAATGTATGTTCATTTGATCCAAAAACTTGTAGGAAGCCACTCTGCCAGCCATGGCAGCAAACTAATCCTATTACATTTACCCAAAAAGGAAAAAAGAATCCCTAAAACAATTTGGACATCTTAAGAAGAAAGGTTGCACAAATAAGATGCAACGGAATTATGGTAATATTACATTCAAAGACAAAGGGTACTTTATATTCATCAAGCAACAAACAAACAACAATAACAACAATATACCCAGTGTAATGCCACCTAGTGGGGTCTGGGGAGGGTAAGATGTACGCAGTCCATACCACCACCTCCGAAGAAGCAGAGAGGTTGTTTCCGATAGACCCTCGGCTCAAGACAAAAGGATAGTAGATACACTCGTAATAAACATGAGACAAGATGAAATAAACGAAAATACGGCACCTACAAAGCAGTACTATAAACTAAAAACCGCAAGCCCCCCCCCCCCCCCCCCTCCCAAAAGAAAAACCCTCCTAACTAGAGACTCCACCCTATGTGCAAAGTTATACAACTACTAGCAAGATTACCCCAAGGCACAAGTACCTGCAGGCTACGACTCACCCACACGCACTAACCTTCTACCCTAATTCGGCTGTCAAAAATGGCACATAATTTGTGAGAAGCTATATAACAAGCAAGGAAAAAGAACTATAAATAGAAAAAACAATTAGACGGGTAGAGGAATCGCACAAAATGTAATGAAGTGAATACGTAACAACCAGAAACCAAAATGCAAACATTTTGCACAGCTAAAGAACCAATCTGACTTAAAATAGAACTACAGGAGTCTATGACATCCAACTAATAAAAGAAATTTGGATCACTAACCATCATTACTATAACAATCACGAATCATCGCATTATATATCGGGAACCACCTTCATTATTCACCAACACAATTAGCTATCAATCGCCCCCAATCCCAAAAAAGAACACAGAGAGCGAAAAGAGAAAGTGTACCACTGTGCCGCTGCTTTTCCGTCGCTGTGCCGCTACTTTAGTCGGTGAGGTCGCCGAGAATTCCGTTGGTGAGGTCGTCGAGAGCCGTGTGAGAGTTGTTTGTAATTGGAAGGGAAAATCGTTGGTGCTAGGGTGATTGGAAGGGAAAAGGGGCAAGTAAGACGGCTAGCCGGGTCGGGTCAAATTATTGGGCTGAATTGGGTATTATAAATTTTTGGGGAAAATCGATCACAAGTGGTCCGTTTAAAATTTTAAAAAACAAAATTATTCGAAAAATGATCATTTGTGATTGATTTTCATTAAAAATTGAAAACGTATTTCACATACACTCAGATGAATTATAGATTAGTTTATCTTATATTATTATACCTTCAACGGTATATTATTACCTCGATCGATCAATCGTATGATATCATCGTATTTAATATATAACTGAATACATTATTTAGTTACCTTTAATTTTTACTACGTACTACGTACATCACACTACACATGATATACATATATATAAATGTAGGTTTTGGACTATGTCCTACGTACATCACTACATAATATATACTATATATACCTATACACACACACTCTATCAATTATATGGTTCTAAATACGTACTATATACATCACATAGACGAGTATATAATTGACAGTATATTATAACTTCAAAGTATAGTATATTATACATTGATCGTTTCAAATCAAGGTATTCAATATACGTTCAGTTAGCTTTGACTTTTTGCAATACATGAGAAATACATGCATATATATATATATATATATATATATAGTGCACATACACACACATACACTACTATCAACTATCAGGTTCTAAATACGTACTATATATATCACATATACATGAGTATGTAATTACCCCATATACAACGTGTATACACACACATATATATATATATATTCTGATGAAGTAACGGATTATGTATATATTTTACTTCGATTGTATAGTATTAATACTGCGATCGTATGATATTAACATACTATTCAATATGTTTAGATACATTCAGTTACTTTTTCATTACTCCCTACATCGATCACTGCATCATATATATGTGTGTGTGTTACATACACATATATATATTAACTTTTGAATACGTACTATATACATCATATGCATGAGTATATAAACTTATAATACAATGTATTCATTATACTCTATGATGAATTATCTGTTAAGTTTCTTACAGTTTTTGTAACCTCAAAAGCAAATTATTATCTTGATCGTATGATATCAACATATTCAATATACTGTATACATTTAGGTAGCTTCTGAATATTACGTACATACGTATACGACACAAGATACACTCGTGTATATATATATGTGTGTATGTATATATATATATTTAGAGAGAGGGAGAGAAAGAGAGAGAGTTTTAAATATAGTTTTTTATTTACTAATTTTAAATATTAATGAATACCTCGATCGTATGATATGTATTACTTAACATATTATTTAATACGTTTAGATAGATTCACCTAGTTTTTGAATACTATACACTATTCATCGATCGATACATGATATATATATATATATATATATATAACAAAAAAATTGAAATATATATAGCTATAAATATTTTGATCAGTTAAAAAATTTGTAGCAAAAATATTTTTAAAAGGGACGAATTGCCCAAGTTGAATACTGTATCAGTATTGTTTATAGATTGTATCAGTATTGTATATAGACTGTATTAGTATAGTATATGGACTGTATATGGACTGCGTAGGCCAAAATGACCAAATTAGGAAAAGGCTATAAAGCGAAAATAATATATCCGACTGACCACTTTTTGAAAAGTTTTCAAACTTGGGCTATTTGTTTTAAAAAGTGCTACAGAGTGTCCTTTTTTCCTTATTTTTACGTATAATTTTTTTACTAAATTTAAGTTTAATTGATTTTTTTAATTATTATATAGGTTACCGACTACTTGTTGTCAGTGTAATTAAAAAAAAATACATATTAAAAATATATTTAATTTTCAATATAATAATTGAAATACATTTTTTAATCAAAAAGCGACCACAAGTGGTTGTTTTTGCATAGTGTTTCATTTTATATTTTTAATGAAAGCAACCATAAAAAGTCACTTTTTTAAAATTATTTTTAATTTTTAAAATAAAAACGATCACAAGTGGGCGGTTTTTATAAATAATTTTATTTTTCAGTTTTAAAATCAAAAAGCGACCATAAGTGGTCACTTTTTAAAAATATTTTTAATTTAATTTTTTAAATAAAAGCGACCACAAGTGGTCACTTTTTAAAAATTATTTTTAATTTAATTTTTTAATATAAAAGCGACCACAAGTGATCGGTTTTTTCAAATAATTTTCTTTTCCCATTTCAAAATAAAAAAGAGACCACAAGTGGTCACTTTTAAAAATTATTTTTAATTTAATTTTTAAATAAAAGCGACCACAAGTGGTCGCTATTTAAAAAATATTTTTAATTTTTTTTTAAAAGTGGTTGCATTTCCAAAATATTTTTCTTTTAAGTTTTTGTAATACAAAACCGACCACTTGTGGTCATTTTTTAAAACTTTTTTAATCAAAAATCAATCAAAAGTGGTCAGTTTTTATATAATATTTTAGACCACTTGTGGTCACTTTAAGTTTTCAAAAAATATAATAATTAATATAAAAATTTATAAAAAAATTTGAAATGATTATTTTATAATATTAAAATAGAAAAGCGACCACATGTGGTCGTTTCTTTATTATTTTTTTTAAAAAACGACCATAAAGCGACCACCAACCGTGGTCGCCTTTTTGAGGTCGCAAAAACTGTGTTTTTTTAGTAGTTATTCTAAGAAAGAAGGTTTGAGACTCTTATTGTGCCATATATTGTTATGACCCCAATGGAGGAGACCTTATCAGTGAATAGAGTTTATAGAGATTGTGTGATATTTGTTCAGGGTAAAGACACCATAGTTGATCTACTTGTGTTGTCAATGACTGACTTTGATGTGATTATGGGTATGAATTGGTTGGCATCATGTTACGCTGTGGTTGATTGTTATGCTAAGCTTATATGTTTTGATATTCTTAGAGAACCACTTTTAGTGTGGAAAGGTATGACTCTTGTGACTCAGGGAAAGATAATATCTTATGTAAAAGCACGCCAAATGATTAATCATGGGTGTTTGGGTTTTATTGCTACTCTTTATGACGCTTAAGCAGGAGATGTAGCTATGGAAAATGTTCCTATTATTCGAGAATTTATTGATGTGTTTCCAGATGATTTGCCCGAGCTATCTTCAATAAGAAAAATTGAATTCAGCATTGACGTAGTGTTAGGGACTCAACTTATCTCTATTCCACCTTACCGTATGGCTCAAGTTGAGTTCAAAGAATTGAAGGTTCAACTTCAGGAGTTACTTGATAAAAGATTCATCAGGCCTAGTGTGTCACCTTGGGTGCACCTGTGCTACTTGTGAAAAAGAAAGATAGCACGATGAGAATGTGTATTGACTACAAACAGTTAAATAAGGCGACAATCAAGAATGAATATCCTTTGCCTCATATTGATGATCTATTCGATTAGTTACAGGGTGAAAATTGACTTAAGATTAGGTCATCATCAGCTGACAAGTAAGGCCGAAGATACCACTAAGACAACCCTTTGAACCAGTTATGGGCATATTGAATTTCTAGTGATGTCTTTTGGGCTAACTAATGCACCTCATGAATAGGGTATTCAAGCCATACTTAGACCATTTTGTGATTGTATTCATTAATGACATTTTGGTCTACTCTTGAAGTGAGTCAAAACATGGACAACACTTGAGAGTTGCGCTGCAGACACTTCGAGAACAAAAGCTTTATGCCAAGTTCTCAAAGTGTGAGTTTTGGTTGGGCATGGTTCTCTTTTGGGGTTATGTGATGTCAAAAGACGGGATTCATGTTGATCCAAAGAAGATTAAAGCAGTTCGAGATTAGCGTCGACCTAATACTATTATAGGGATACGTAGCTTCTTGGGACTAGATAATTATTAAAGGAGGATTGTAAAGGAATTCTTAAAGGTAACCGCTCCATTACACACTTACTCAAAAAAATAAGTGATCAGATGAATGTGAAGAAAGTTTTAAGAAATTAAAGATGACATTGATTTCAACTCAGATTTTGACTTTACCTACCGTAGAGGGTAGTTTCACTATTTATTATGATGCATCTCAAACTATATTAGGTTGTGTTTTAATGTAGAATGGTAAAGTCGTGGCATATGCTTCTCTGCAGCTAAAGGTCTATGAGAAGAATTATCTGGCTCACGACTTGGAGTTGGTTGCGATCGTATTTGCAATCAAGATTCGATGTCATTATGTTTATGGAGAGTCATGTGAAATCTATACTGCTCATAAGAGTCTGCAATACTTATTCAAGCAAAGAGATCTAAATTCGAGGCAACGACGGTGGTTAGAGTTACTTAAAGATTATGATCTTACTACCTTATATCATCCTAGAAAGGCAAATGTGGTAGCAAACGCCTTGAGTAGGAAGTCTATAGGTAGCTTGGTCTAATTTACTGCCAAAAAGTGACCTATGGTTATGGATATTCAGGCTTTGATATAGGTACATAAGCTCAAGACCATTCACACATAGTCAAGTCGGGAGTTACAAAAACTCCAAGGCATGTTCATGAATATGGCTGTTGTGAGTATGTTATAAATCCATCTAAGGGATTACATATTTTAAAGTGTGAATAGGGACTTTGAAGTGTAATAAACTTACACTCCAAAGGACAAGGACAAGATGGTTATTTGCCACTTATTTTGTGATGTAATATAAATAAAACATATTAGGGTTATTTTTGTTCTTTAGTTCATTATTATCAATCATCACAAGACTTGTAATATTTTGAGACTCTCTCTTTCCATTCTTGAGAGCTACCCGAAACTACAACTAGTGTAGTTCACTTGTTTTGTGCCTTAGCTAGAAACTTGAGTCTTGAGGAGTTGAGTTCCTCCTGGTCTAAGTAAGGGTTTGGTGTAGATAACTACTTGTCTTACGGTCCTTTAATTGATATATGTTAGGGTTCTTGATGTTTGGATATTGAATGTCAAACTACCTATATAGTTTGTTGTAATCTTGTTGTTGTTCATCTTGTTCTAGTGAAGCTGTGTGGGGCATGCTTGTTTTTATATTGTGTTGAATCTTATTTCCTAGTGTTGTGGGCTTATTTTTGTATCATTTTGTATCAAAGCACAAGGCTTGATTTTGTTCCAACAAAATCAAATCTTGGGAAGATCTTACCAAAAGTAGTAACATTGTGTTATTGAATCTTGGCCAAGAAGTGATTGTGTTTTTGAAGTGTCTTGGCCGAAGGTTGTGACTAGATCTAGTAGTCTTTTGTTTTTATCAAGTGTTTCTAGTGTTGGTTTCTTTCTCACTAATACTAAAAGTGTCTAAATATAAAGTTTGAGCTTATATAGTTGATATTGTTATTGTGAACTTGAAGTTTGGCCATGTGTTGTGACTTGTTGTTGAAGCTTGGAGTGGGACGCTCGTTGCATTGTTGTGTTCTTGAAAAGTTGTTGTTGTGTTCTTGTTGTTCTTCACTTCTTCTCCTATATTAACTAACATAAAGTGCATAATAGATCTTAAAAGGGTTAAGATAGAGTTGTAAATCTTGTTGGTGAAAGGATTTGATCACATCATTCATAGACTTGACAACTACTTTTCAACCACTTTTCCATATTCTAAGGACCTTGTTTTGAGGAAGTAGTACAAGTCAAGTCTCACCTTTTGAGTTTGAATTTGAAAAAGGCTCTAAGACTAGTGCTTCCCCTCCAATACCAATCTCATCCATTCCAAATTATGAATTGACCAAAACTTCAAATTGGTGAATAAAACTTGTTTAGAATCAAGGCCAATTACGGACTACCACGTCATAATTATACTATTTACACGTCAACTTTAAGCTCAAATTTGGATTCTTGGTTGCTAATTGTTGATTCTTGGTTGTGTTAATTGATCCTAGAACTAATTAACACACTAGTAAACTCCGATTAGGTTGTCAATTAGTCCTTGAATCCGTTGTTCGTGTCTACATTTTCTTGAGTTCTTTTATCTTTTGAATTCATTGTAACCCTTGGTTTAAGTCCGACGAGAATTCTTTGAGTCTTCAAACAAGAATATACTCCGTACAAGAGCATACTCATCCCTTGAATACTCATGGGTTTCTAGCCAACTTATAACACTCGTGGAGCTAAGTGTGAGGTAACCAAAGTGTGAGAAGGTGGCGAGGTTATTTTTTAGCTAACTTATTGTTGTTTTATAGGTATTTTCTTAGGTACATTACAATGGAGGGAATGACTTCCTAAACCGTGGGAAACAATGATACCAATATCCTCATGGCTTCTATTGAGGGCCTCAACTGAACTTTGGAAAGAATACAAGTGTGTCTTGGGAAGTTAGAAATAGATGTATCTTCGGTGAAGAGGGATGTAACATCATTGAAAGGGGAAGGGATAACTATGAGTGGGCGGTTGCAATATGTGGAGAGTCAAAGGAACTCCTGCCCTACTACTCCTCTACACTACCTTATTTCTTTAAGTGGACATGACCAAAACACTTATGCTACTATTTCCCCCGAAACCTTACATCCAATGCTCAATCCCCTAAGACCATCACTAAATGCCGTAATCCAAGCTACTCCCTACCCTTAAGAAACCAAAATACAAGTCAAGCTATCCATACTCGCTGCCTTGCGACTTAAGGCATCTTCTATTAGCCTTGCCTAAATGATACAAGATGGAAATATCATAATTCAAAATCTGACTTCGCCAGCAAATTTGGAATATCAATTTTAGGGTGTTAACATGTTTGGTATGATTTTAGGGCTTTTAAATCTCATTTCGACCCTCGGTTTGGAAAATTGTGAGGCACTCATACTATGAGCCAAGCCAAGCCACTAAGTTACTGATTTGATTAATAATCATCCTGACGACTCCTCACCACCCCTAATGACTCAAACCACTAAGTCGTTACCCAAAGTCGAGACTTCAATAGGACATTTCATTCACAATCTCCTCAAGTCCCACAAGAAGGACTTGGTCATCCATTACCTCCACTAAATCTGAACCTTTCTTTCCAAGCTCCACTCAACCAAAGACCACCACCACCACTAAATCTAATTCTTCCAAACCAAGTTTCACTTAACCAAAACTGACCCGTCCACTTTGAGGAAAATGATAAAGAGAAACATAAAGGGTATAAAGTGTATGAATGCTTATATAAGGGAGAAGGAGATGAAAGGAGGCCGTATGGATCAAAGAAGTTATCGAGGTTATGAGGGAAGAGTTGGTGCATGGAACCAATAAGTTAACCGGCACTAAGAAAGGGATATAAGCATCAATACCATCAAATTGAGTCTTCTAATCTTCAAAGAAGAAGGTGACCCCGAGGCCTACCTTGGTTGGGAATCATCTTGTGACAAAATCTTCCAAGTCAGTAATTTTTTCGAGAAAAAAAAGTTGCTATGCTGTAGCTCATTTTGAGGGTTATGCTAACACTTGTTAGGAATATGTCAAGCGGTTTAGTAATGAATTGGTTGATGGGCAGCCACCACCTTGGTTTAGATTGAGGTATCTTATGAGACAAAGATAACTACCCGAGAGCTATAAACATTAGCTCCTTGCCAAGTTGTATAATTTGAGGTAAGAGAGTAAAAATGTTATGGCCTACTATGATGAGTTCTAACAACTCATGTTGAAGCTTGATCATCAGGAAAAATAAGTTGGTCATGACATTATTAGGTTCAAGGTTGGTTTGAACAAGGAAATCTTCACTCACCGGACTCTCCACAAGTTTGATACCATTGATTGCATTTTTCAAGCCACACTTAAGATAGAAAAAGAACTTAAAGAGAGGTAGACATACAAGGAAAGGGGACAATCACCCTCGGGTTGGCCTAGAAACAAGGAAATGGTTCAATCCTCCTTAGGTTGGCCCAAGAACAAGGACCAACCCGCCAATGCAAGGCTGTTCGAGACTAAAACAGTCCATAAATGTCCTCCAAGGCAAGAAGTTCATAAGTATCCTAATCCTAAAGGGTTCCAATGTTTCAAGTGTCAAGGTTGGGGACATATAGGCAATGAATATCCAAATCGACGGAATGTGATCCTAAGGAAAGGAATATTATACTACTTTAGAGAAGAGGTGGGTATTGAAACCAAGGAGAATGAGGCTGAGCCTCAAGATAGAGAGAAAGCTGAGAGTGAGCTACATGAAGAAGATGATGGGGAAGATGCTTACTCACAAGAGGGAGAATGTCTAGTTCCAAATTTTATGGTGAGACGAGCCATGATTAGTAAGTCAATAGATGATCCTAGCCAAAGGGAGAACCTATTCCATACTAAGTGCCTTATTAAGGGTCATGTATGTACCATAGTGATAGATAGTGGGAGTTATACAAATATTGCTAGTGTCACTATGGTGAACTTCTTAAAACTACCTACTATTCCACATGCTAGTCCCTATAAGTTGCAATAGTTGAATGAGTGTGGTGAATTAAAAGTCACAAGGCAATGTGTAATTTGGTTTAAGGTGGGAAACTACCATGATGAAGTGATTTGTGATGTGATTCCTATGCAAGAGTGTCATTTGTTGTTGGGTAGATCTTGGAAATATGATAGGTTTACCAAATATGACGGGAGGACCAATCGGTACTTTCTTGAGAAGGATGGCTGAAAGATCATACTTCACCCTCTCTTGCCATCACAAGTGAATGAATTGCATCAAAAGATGAGAGAGTTAAAGGAAAAGGGCAAGAAACACGAGAGTGAAAAAAATTAGAGAGAACCTGAGAGTGGAGAAATAAAGAAAATCGAGGGTGCATCAACTTCAAAGGGAAAGGGTAATGTGGTGATGTTGGCTAGGAGGAAAGAACTCTTTGTGGAACATGATGAGAACACACTTATGCTTCTCTTGGCTTATTGTTTTAACACTAACCCCTCTAATTTTTTTATTTCTCCTTCTATTTCTCTTATTTTGTAGGACTATAAGGATGTCTATTCCAAAGAACTTCCGCAAGGGCTACCCCCTCTTTAGGGAATTGAACATCAAATTGACCTTGCGTCGGGATCATAATTGCCAAACAAACCGGCTTATAGGAGTAACCCTATGGACACTAAGGAGCTTCACGTTAAGTTAAGGAGCTTCTCAACAAAGGTACATCAAAGAGAGAACGAGTCCATGTGCTGTTCCGGTGTTGTTGGTTCCAAAGAAAGACGGAACATAGTATATGTGTGTGGACTGCCGAGCCATCAACAAAATTACGATAAAGTATCGTCACCCCATTCTTAGATTGGATGATATGCTTGATGAGTTGAATGGTTCATGTATGTTTTCCAAGATTGATCTTAGGAATGGCTATCACCAACTTAGAATGCAACCTGGTGATGAATGGAAAACCGCTTTCAAGACCAAATTTGGTCTCTATGAATGGATGGTTATGCCATTCGGCCTAACAAATGCTCCAAGCATTTTCATGCGGCTAATGAATCATTTGATTAAACCATTCATTGGAAAGTTTTTTATTGTTTATTTTGGTGATTCTTGGTCTATAGCAAGTCCCTAGATGAGAATGTATTGCATTTACAATGTGTCTTTGATGTTCTTAGAAATGAGAAATTGTATTCTAATCTTAAAAAATGCTCCTTTGGTGTTGATGAAGTTGTTTTCTTGGGTTTTGTTGTGATTCCAAGAGGGGTCTAAGTGGATGAATCCAAGATAGACGCTATTAAAAATTAGCCAAATCCATGATCCAGTAGTGAAGTCCAAAGTTTCCATGGATTAGCTAGCTTTTATAGGCAGTTTGTCAAAGGGTTCAGCACTATTGCCGCCCCTTTGATCGATCTCATTAGAAAGGACCAACCTTTCAAGTGGGGGTGATGAACAAGATAAGTCCTTTGAAGCCTTGAAAGCTATTCTCATCTTCGCCCTTTTGTTGCAATCACCCAACTTTGATAAAATGTTTGAAGTTGAATGTGATGCTAGTAAGGTAGGTATAGGGGCCATTTTAATGCAAGATCTCAAATGCATTGCCTACTTTAGAGAAAAGCTTCAGGGAGCGACTCTAAATTATTCCACTTGTGATCTAGAGTTATATGTTTTGATTAGAGCTTTGGGTAACTGACAACACTACTTGTGGCCTAAAGAATTCGTGATCCGAACGGACCATGAATCCTTGAAGCACCTTCGGCCCAAACAAGCTAAAAATATGGCATGCTAAGTGGATTGAGTTCCTAGAAACCTTCTCTTATGTTATTCAATTCAAAAAGGGGAAGAAAAATGTGGTTGCCAACTCATTGTCTAGGAAACATGTACTTGTTTTAAACTTGTCTTCTAAATTGATGGAATTTGAGAGCCTAAATCATTGTACCCTGAGGACCCTCACTTTGCTCCTATTTTAGGGAATGCCAAGAATTGGGTAGGAAGAAGTGGCTCACGGACGAGTGTTCAAATCCTTATTCCAAGTTTGACGGCTACTTGTTTAAAGAAAGACAGTTGTGTGTGCCTTCTAGTTCTTGGAGAGTGTTGTTTATAAGAGTAGCACATGATGGTGGTCTAATGGGACACTTTGGGGTTGAGAAAACCCTCAGAATCTAGGAGGAACAATTTTATTAGCCTAAGATGCACAAAGATGTTGCTAAAGTTTGTGGCCAATGTATGGATTATAAGAGTGCTAAGTTTCGGCTTCTCCCTCAAGGGTTGTATACCCCGCTTCCCACTCTTTTACGCCTTTGGCTTGATATATCTATGGATTTTACGTTAGGATTTTCAAGGACTAAAAGAGGTAGGAATAGTATTTTGGTTGTCTTTGACCGGTTTTCTAAGATGGCATATTTCATTCCATGCTCTAAAAGTGAAGATGCATCTAGTGTGGCCTTTTTATTTGTTGAAAATGTTGTCAAATTGTATGGTGTTCTGAGGACCATTGTGAGTGATAGGGACTCTAAGTTCCTTAGTAACTTTTTGAGGTCGATGTGGGGTAGGCTTGGTACGAAGTTGTTATTTTCCATATTTTGCCTCCTACCAACCGATGGACAAACAGAAGTAGTGAATAAAACCTTGGATTCCATGCTACATTCAATAGTTAAAGGTAAATAACTTCTTGGGAGGATCACCTACCCTTGGTTGAATTTGCTTACAATTGTGTTATGCATTCAAGTACGGGTATGACACCCTTTGAGTATATACACGTCCTTAACCCTCTTACCTCTTTGGATCTAACACCTTTGCCAAGTGATCTTATGATAATCTTAGATGGAAGCAAGAGGACCGAAGACATGAAGAAATTGCATTAGAAAGTGAGGCTATGGCTTGATAGGAAGAATCAAGAGATTGCTAGAAGAGCCAACAAAGGGAAAGTACGCCTGTTCTTGAACTGGGAGATTGGGTTTAGGTGCACCTTAGAAAAGATCAATTTCCATGACAAAGGAAAACCAAGTTGATACCGAGGGGTGATGGTCCTTTTCAAGTGCTTGAAAGGATCAATGACAATGCATACAAAATTGACCTTCCTCTAGAGTATCAAGTGCACAACACCTTCAATATATGTGACCTTTCTCCCATTTCCATGGTTGAGGATGAACAACTACCAAATTTGAGGTTAAATTTCCTTCAAGATGGAAAGGATGATATGGGTACACCAAGCTCAAGACCTTTCAAACGTCGTCAAGCTCGGGAGTTACAAAAACTCCAAGGCATGTTCATGAATATGGCCTTGTGTGAGTGTGTTATAAATCTATCTAAGGGATTACATATTTTGAAGTATGAGGGACTTTGAAGTGTAATAAACTTTCACTCCAAAGAACAAGGACAAGATAGTCATTTGCCACTTATTTTGTGGTGTAATATAAATAGAACATATTAGGGTTATTTTTGGTATTTAGTTTATTATTATCAAGCATCACAAGACTTGTAATATTTTGAGACTCTCTCTCTCTCCATTCTTGAGAGCTACCCAAAACTACAACTAATGTAGTTTACTTGTGTTATGCCTTGTCTAGAAACTTGAGTCTTGAGGAGTTTGAGTTCCTCTTAGTCCAAGTAAGGGTTTGGTGTAGATATCTACTTGTCTTAGGGTCCTTTCATTAATATATGTTATGGTTCTTAGATGTTTGGATATTGAATGTCAAACTACCTATCTAGTTTGTTGTAATCTTGTTATTGTTCATCTCGTTCTAGTGAAGCCGTGTAGGGCATGTTTGTTTCTATATTGTGTTGAATCTTGTTTCCTTACGTTGTGGGCTGATTTTTGTATCAGGCTTTATCCAATCATAAAGTTTGAATTGATCACATGGTACCTGGCAAGTTACTTGCAATTATGGTGGTTCAATCGTCCTTAGTTAGGCAAGTTAAGACTTGCCAATATGATGATCCCTACCTTGATAGGTGTAATGACCCAGGACTAACCCCTAGTCATCACACGGTGCTTACAACCTCGAAGGACTATAAGCTAACCCATGAATGATATCTACTATGAGCACTTTACAATAATACTGAAATAAATACGGAATAATGGGCTGAAATGCCATAAGGTTCAAAACATCTAAAATACTGATAATGAATAATAACATTTGAATCTGAAATACTGTCTGAAAAGCCTCTAAGTTAATCTGTCTGAGAGTGGAGTTGATGGGACAATCCCCCAACTAACTCCGACTACTGAGCTACCACTAAACTGAAATATTGAAATAAAAAGCATATCCTCGATAGATGAGGACTCGCTGCTAAATTTGCTACAACTTGCTGAATCTGGCTAAGTGCGGTCAGGAACCTGAGTGTTCAAACCTATGATATGAAATATCGTAGCGCAAGAAACGGGTATGCAATCAGTACGTATGAATGTACTGGTATGCTAAATAAGGTAAGGCTGAATGCATAGTTTTATATGCATGAACAATAACTAACTGAATGATATGCGAGAGCTGGATTAGCATACATAGAGGATCTATAACTACTGAACATATTGTGCATACTGTGACTGAGTATATTGGAACTGAATTTGATAACTGATAACTGAATATACTGATTATCTGAGATCACTGATAATCTGAATTACTGATAACTGAGTGACTATCTGACAATCCTAATCCTGTAAAACTGAACTGAGTTCTATTATAAAGATTGAGACTGAAATTAGAACTGTGAAAGGTAATCATCTAACCGACATGCCCCAATCTGAACTAATAGGGGTCCAATCTGTAACCCCAATTGGAAGGGTGTTAGTACTGTGCCACGGGTAAAGACAACTACTATAGAGTCAGTCCTAACTAATGGGTGACCCCTGAGATCAATCCTAAACTAGCAGGTGATCCTTGAGCATGTTAGTCCTATTTGATGGGTGATATCTCATAACCTACGCTGGCTACGTAGTTCTAGAACTTAGAGATTGCTTTTAGGGACCCAGTTCTAACTAATGGGTGTACCCCCATCCCTAGGCTCGCTTGGTGCTGAATCCTACTCCCAACTGAAAGATACTGAACTGAGTATACTGAACTGGACTGGACTGATACTAAGATTACTGAGTTTTCCTAAGTTCTGTAACTGACTGAGTTCTGTAATAGACTGAGAGTACTACTGGTCGTGACATGACTGATGCTATTCTATAACTAACACTGACTCTAGACAAACAACTAAATTATTGGATATTAAATACCCCTAGGACTCGATAGTATGAAAAGTAAAGCAAAGCATAACTTTGAATAACATAACAATGTTCACTTGGTCATAATTCATTCATAGAGACACTTCATCAAACACTTGTAATACATTAACTTGTACATGAATGGGTAATACACGTTAACGTGCTATAATGGGATTATTTTATTCTCATAGACAATTTATCAAACACATGAGAAGCATACTTGGTTCATTAACTCATAAACACTTAGGGTTAACATGGCTACAATAATCCTCCTCCAAATTGGAGGGTTTATCATGAATATCATGTAATTCAACTCATACTAGAATCAATTCTTGGAACTCGTAATCTAAATCATGGATTAAAACTCAAATAACATCATGAACATAAATTCAATCAAATTCAAACATGGAAATAATAAATCATAAATCTTATATTTTTAATAGGGACTCTTTGGCTCCATGGAAGGTAAGGATCCATGGATGAACATCTAACATACCTAAGAAGAAGAGTTCTTAAAGGTTTTTGGAGAGATTCTTGAGAATTGACCTTGATTCTTGAACTAGGGTTTTTGCCTCTTGAGAGAGAATGATTTAATTTGGGGAAATACTAAATGAATAATGGTGTAACTAGGTTTATTAGGGTTGATTTTTATGTTAAAGACTGACTAGGGCCGTGAAAAAAGACTCAAATACCCCTGGAATGATTTAAAAGCTCAAAACTTAAAACTGGAAATTAACAGAAAAATCCCTATCTGGGCCCTTAGCGCGACGCGGTGCTATCGCGCGGTGTCACTGGATATTGACGATTAGGAACTGGGATGATGGCATAATGCGGCACCATTGCGGTGCCTCACTGGTTAAGAATTTTTCCTTTGGTGCGATGCGCCATGATTGCAGAGCCATACTGAAAAGGAAAATATTGAAATTGATCCTTGGCGCGAAGCGCCAATATCGTGGAGGCTCACTGGTTTTTGAAAATTGCCATTTTGGCTGGCTACGCAACGTGCTGATGGCTCAGGTGGTACACAGCCTTACTAGAATAGCCATAATTCTTCGCCCAGGTGTCGGATTCGGGCTAATTTTATATTGATGAAAAGATTATTCAATTTTCCACACAATGAAAAGTCAAAATTTTAGAAATTCCACATGTATAAAAGTGTTTTCATCTTTAAAGAAAGTCTTTGATGTTTTTAGGACTAATTTAAGCTAGGTAAAGTACGAGGTATGACAATAGGCTTCGAGATTGAATGCAGAATGGCAGTGTTAAGTCTTTCACTATTGATAGTGAAGGCATGCTAAATCGATATGGGAGATTATGTGTCCCATTTGTGGGTGATATGAGGCAACTAATTCTTGATGAGGTTCATAACACACGATACTCTATCCACCTCGGTGCTACAAAAATGTATCAAGACTTGCGAGGATTGTACTGATAAAAAGGTGTGAAGGTTGATATTTTGAAACATATGACTAGTTTTTAACATTGTGAACATCAATAACATGGTGGAATAATGCAAAAATTGATTATCCTGGAGTGGAAGTGGGGAAGGATTACTATGGATTTCATTATTAGGTTCTGTAATGACCCTTCAGGTCATTTTCCATATTTATTCTTATCTTCACCGTTTGAGCTTCTCCATAGCTGCCCCAAGTCATTTATGACTTTCTGGGACTGAGGGTTCGGTTACCAGGCAGTTCGTTTGATTTTTAGATTCAACTCCCTGTTTAGAAGTCTTCGTTGGTTCCAAATGACCACTGATCAAAAACTTCAGCGAAATGATCTTGGATGAAAATTTTAACTGCACTAGCTATCCAAAATATCCATTTTAGTCCAGGTAGACCTTTGGTTCGGATCCCAATGCACCCGAGCTCATTTTGACCTATTAGTCGGAAAGTCATAAAATCGAAACTATATATGTGGGCCCAATTTTTGGATAAACGACCTTTTATGGAGTTTTTTTATGATTCCAATAGATTTGCATTGTGGTTTACACTCAAATTTCACTATAGGATCATATATTTTGGGTCCCGAATGAGTTACGAGGGTCAAAAATAAATTTTTGACTTTGCTGTCGCAGGGTACCGCGTCTGTTTGCTAAAGGGGTCTATAAATAGACCTAAGGTCGCGATTTTGGGGATTTTTCTTTCACATTTGAGAACCTAAAACCCTAAATGGGCATGATAACTTGAAATTTAGTCTTGCGGGTGTCTAGGGAGCTTGGTAAACATCTTTTATCATGATTATCATCTGAATTAAGGTAAGATTTCATCACTTTATTGGTGAATTTCATTGTTCATGACCTAAAACCCCAATTTAGATTAGGGCTTGATTTAGCCCCAAACTTTATTTTTTTGCACCCATCAATTGAGGGTTATGCTTCCTTGGTGATAGATGAGCATTGGGTTGACCTCGAAAATGCGTTTTTCGTATGTGGGACCCACTTGGGCTTTTTGGTGTCATTTTTGGACCCAAAGCACAATAGTGTTATATGGGTATCATTAGACTCGTATTAATAAGTAGATTATATTTTTGATAGTGTGATGACATTTTGGGGATTGTGAAGTGAAGACGAGCATGTGGTGCTTGAAGTGTGATTTTGCGGTTTAGCCTTGAGGTAGGCTTCTGTCTACTCTTCTTCATAGATGATGTATGATATATATTGCGTGTGAATATAAATGTTAAGATTGATATTGGGTAGAATGACTTAGTATTGAATATACATATAAGTTTGGAGATTAGAAAGGGTTTTGGACCCGTAGGTTGAATTACTTAATACCCTTGTAGAATCCTATTGCCTTCTCCCTAGTTTGGGTAAATTTGTACAATGACTATGATATAATGCTATGATCGGAATATGATTTTAACATTTGAAGCATGAGTTGTATATTTAGCCTTATTGGGCTAATATGATAGTTTTGGAACCGTAAGTTTGGTAGAGTTGACTTGAGTACCCTTGTTTCTAGTCGAAGTTACTATCTTAGGCGTTAATATGGCTTGCGTGACATCTAGAGGATGAACTAGATACCTTAGCCTAGTTTGGAGCATAGTATGCCTAATTATGAAAATTATGGATTAGGAGTGGGATCATCCGGCCCACTTAGGCCAAGATTTGTGTTAGCCCTTGTGGGCTTAGTTGCGGATAGTAGACCTAGTTGAGACTACAACAACAACAAACCCAGTGTATTCCCACTTAGTGGGGTCTGGGGGGGGGTAAGATGTACGCAGTCCATACCTCTACCTCTGATGAAGTAGAAAGGCTGTTTCCGAAAGACCCCCGGCTCAAGTCACGAGATATCACACAAACACATAGTACAGCACAGAAGCAGATGACATAACACAGATACGGCACCCATAAGGAATATAAAACAGAGTAAAACAGGAATGCAGGAATATAAAGCAGAGGAAAGCACACAGATTCGTAATAAACATGGAACACGGAACACGAAACACTGAATACGGAATCATAACAGGAATACACCCCCACCAATTAATTCCCTACACTAGCGACCCGAACTGGCCCTAATCCTCTGCCGTAATTCGCATCTTCCAGACCTTCCTATCTAGGGTCATGTCCTCGGTGAGACTAATGATCCTTATTTATGAGACTAATGATCCTTATTTATGAGAATTAATTGGTGAATTGATAAATTGTGATGATTTTCGTCGGATTATGATTAGTGGCCCATAGAGATGCATTTTCCTCTTTATTATGATATTTGACCCATAGAGATGCATTTTCCTCTTAATTATGATATTTGGCCCATAGAGATGCATTTTTCTCTTAATTGTGATATTTTGCCCATAGAGATGCGTTTTTCTCTTTATTATGATATTTGACCCATAGAAATGCATTTTCTCTTAATGATGATATTTTGTCCATAGAGATGCATTTTTCTCTGAATTATGACATTTGGCCCATAGAGATGCATTTTTCTCTTTATTATGTTATTTTGTCTATAGAGATGCATTTTTCTCCTAGTTACGATATTTGTCCCATAGAGATAATTTCCTCTTTGTTATGATTATTGAGCTTATAGAGATGATTTTCGTCTTGGTCATAATGCAAAACCTATTGATATGAGATGTCTAATAGAGGCGATATGTTTGTTGATATTATGCCCCCTAGATGTGAGATGCCTCATATATGTGAGATGATTATAGATATGCTACGGTTTATAAATATGATTATTGATATGAGTCCCGAATATGTATATGGGCCTTGGCCATGATTATGATGTTGTGATTATTCTGGATAAATTAATGGGCCAAGGGCCGTGTTATGGTACTGATTAAATATCTAAAAAGTGTTTATCATTGTGAATGTTGTGATTGAGATTTATGAATATGAATATGTATATGTTTGTATACACATATCTTTGGTATAGGACGGAGGAAGATGCGGTATGATGCATATTATTCCATTGATTGAATACTGGTGATGACATGCATAGGTTTGGTACGTTCATGATTATTTACCATTATAAATGATGTGATTATAGCCGAAATATGATCTTATGGTTTTTCTTCTTGTTAGACGGTTAAGCTATGTGGTAACTAGTTGTCTATTAGCTAACTATTGCACTTGATGGCTAGGAAGCTAATGTACTAGTTAATGAATCTTGCTTAGTTGGAACATGGTAGCTAATGATGGTCAGTTAATGAATGATGTCATTTAATAAAAGATGGTTAGGCTACAAGTAGTAATGTGTTGTCTAGTAATGATTAACAAAAATAGGATGAATAGTTGATAATAATGAATGGTAGATAAATGACGGTTTTGGCCTAATGATGAACCTAGACTAGATATTAGATGTTGACTATTAAATGAATAGTGGTTAGTTGTTATCCCGTGAATAAAGATTATGTGAAGGATAATGTATGGGCTAATAGCTAGAGGTTATGTGATGACTAGCGAACTAGCGGTTTAATAATAATAAATGTTGGTTAGCTAATAATAAGTAATTGAGATGTATTGATAAGATAGATATCTTTACAGTTATGAGTATATCGGCTTGCGTCTGTGTACCTATTATATGCCTATATTTATAAGTTAAGAGTTCTAATGATACATTGATACCCGGTAAGGCTGAAGGATATTATGATGATATTGATACCCGATTCGAGTTCAGAGGATACTATTGAGATGATATTGATACCTGGCAAGGCCGGAGGATATTAGAATGAGATTGATACCCGGTTCGAGTTCGGAGGATACTATTGTGATAATATTGATACCCGAAAAGGTCGGAGGATATTATGATGATATTGATACCTGGTTCAAGTTCGGAGGATACTATTGAGATGATATTGATACCTGGTAAGGCTGGAGGATATTGTGATAATATTGATACCCAGTTCGAGTTCGGAAGATACTATTGAGATGATATTAATACCCGGTGAGGCCGGAGGTTGATGATGATGATGATGGTCCTGATGAGGACAGTTATAATGCATTGCAATATTGATGGTATATTTTGCATTCATTTCTGCATGTGCATCGCCTATCACCAGTATGCACTTATGTCTATTAGTCGGTATGGAACGATTGCATAGATATGGGTAAAGAATATGTCTTATGTTATTATTTGTTGATTGACCCTTCCGAGTCTAGGGTGGTGGGGGTATGCATAGGCTCGGCTAGGTATTTGGTTGTCTGGAGTAGTCGATTATTTATGATGTGATTGATATTTTTATTTTCATGGTTATGCTTATTATTATGGCTAGCTTATGATAGATTGGTCATGGATACGGTATTGGGATTGAGGTATGTCTTCGTCCTTTGCTATCTTATGATTGCATTACTGTGCACGATTATTGTATGTCTAACCATATGGATTAGAAATTCTGAGTATGTTTGTATTAAATCCTGATAGTATTATAATGAGGTCTAAAATAAGAACATGACGATATAGGTTATGTTTGAGATGACCTCCTATTTATATGTATTATATATTTATATATATATGTATATATATATATACATATATATATATACACACACATATATATATATAGCTAGATGAATTCATGGTACTATCGGATATCCCTTTCTTCGTTGTTCATATTGTATAGTCGGTTCTTCGCCTTGTATATTACAATATATTTTTCTTTCTCTCTTTATCTGTATATTGACCTGGGATATACGGTATAGCTTTGGCATTTACTGAATGTAGCTGGAATAAGATAGTTCACCTTGATACTTCCTTAGTCTTATTATGTTAGACTCTTGGACATGAATAGGATAGTTGTCCCTTGTTATTCTCTTTAACTTATTACATGATTTATGGACTCTTGGTATTAGATTCCATTCTGTTTATATGTTGTATATATCTACTTTATCTTTGGAGCTCAGTTGGCATTTGCCTACTGAGTACCATTTGTTTGGTACTCATACTACACCTCTGCAGCCTGCAGATCATAGTACGAGTTATCACCATTGATATGTGCATCGTGTGGAGTAGCTCTGATTCAAAGACTTAGAGTGAGCTTTTGACGTTCAGAGTACTACTTATCTCTCTCCTATGTATTAGACTAGCCTCTCAGTTGTATTTAGAGGTAAGTTGAATCAGTGTATTTCTCCTTGATATATCACCTTTGTACTCTTATTATGTTTAGAAGCTCTTGTACTGATACCACCAGGTTTTGGGATTCATCTATGTATTGATCTATATCTCATATATTTCACATTATTTTTCTTATGTTATTGAGTAGTCCGTTACTAGCTATTCTAGACTACTGGTTGGCTTGCCTACTAATGGGTTTTGGTAGGCGCCATCATGACCTGAAAAGTTGGGTCATGACAAATTGGTATCAGAGCGTAGGTTTCTTTGGTGTATTAGTACAAGAGCTAAGTATTTGTGGAGTCCTGCGGATCGGTGCGGAGATGTCCGTAACCTATCTTCGCGAGGCTATAGTGATATTTTAAGAAATTTACTTCATGACTCCTTATCGTGTGTCTGCATCCTTATGAACCTTGAACATGTTCTTTGACTCTATTCTACCCCCAAAAGACGATACGATATTGTCAACAGATGCGGATAAGACTCCAATATGGGTTTCTAGAATTTCAGTGCTATATCGAACTAGAGAGTCAGAGATGGATATCGAAGATCTTCAGCGGTAGCTAAAAAGGATTTGGGTTGAGTCTCCATCAGACTGTCAGAGTATGGTATGGTTTTTTGGGCCATGGTGACCACTCTGGATTATGAGGGGTAATATCTCGAAGTGTTTTAGATTTTTGGTTTGGTTGTGTTATGATGAGACACTCGTTTAGAGAATACCTCTGGTTTGAGAGAAGTGATCAGCTAGAGTTATCATGTGTTCCCCGCCAGCCTAGAGTTCCTAAAATAGGTTATGGTATAGAAAGTTTGGACATAAATTTACAGATTTCTCTCAGCGTGAGTTGACCATCCATTTGGGTTTAGTTTGTGTTATCTCAATATTGATGCTTCAGGAAATGCTATGACTATAGAGAGACCAACTACTAGTCTAGGGAGTATCCTTGGCATGAATTCTAGTTATTCAGCTCATTTAAATCAGCTCGTGATATTGTGGCATCTTTAGTTATAGGTGGTGCATTTGATGCCTCAGTTTATGATTCAGTCAGTCGATCCGATTTAGACCCATTCAAATTTTATTTTCCCTACGCCCGTTAGTCATGTGACTGCAAATGTTGCCAAGATTGGTGCGTTTTTACTTCTTATATTTATCTCTTATTATGTATATTGGGCTTCTCATACCCATTGATAATTGTATGCCTTGATGAATTTATATCTGTCATTATGTGCCTTATTGTTGAATTCATGATTATATTACTACTCCGTGGTTTATTTCTTTTAGTAGTGGATGTAGTAGATCTATATTGATGTTTTTTCCTTAGGAATGTGGTTTTGGGTTCGAGTCCTATTTATATTGGCACATTAGTCTTGTTGTGGCTCTTGAGTGGTACATAATATTGATGTTTATTTTGGTACCACCTATCGAGTATATTGATTTTGATATTGTTGTTACTATTGCTACCACTGCATGAGGTTACTGATATTACTTGATATTATCACTTGATGTTGTTACTTTATAATTGATTCTTGCTGGGTAGCTGTATAGACTAGTGTTATCTAGTTAGATTCTCATTTTCTTATGTTATTATTTGGTGGCTTGAGTACATATAGCCCAATTTGATGATTTCTTTCCCCTAGCATGGCGAGGTTGATTGTGTTCCCTCTTGGTTAGTTGTATTAGATTGATTCGGGGATGTATTGTGATACTGAAAAGCAAGTTAATCTTTTATGGCTCTATCATCACCCTAGAGTTGAAAATGTAGTTGCATTGCCTATTATTGTGTCTGAGATCCTTAGACTTTCCTTCTGGGTTGCGAAGGTCTTCACCTTGGCTATTCTTTTAGATCTGTGAGATTGACCAGTTTGAGGTCCGCTCTTCATTTGTGGCTATTTCTTTGTCCGATAGCGATTTGATATTGATGTTGAGATGTCATGGATTCATCTCATAGGTAAGTTGGTTCACTCTCTTGTGATGGATTACCTTGTTGTTAGTGTAGAGATTAGATACTCTTTTACTGTTGTGATATGGTTTTGTCTAGAAAAGATGAAAGATAGAGGCAGGTGGCTTTTCCTGTAATCGCTTCTAAAGTTAGGAAATTAGAAACTCTTTAGCTTGAGTTATTGGTACTCTGGTGGTTGTCTCAACTTTGACCTTGGCTTTGAGATTATTATTTCTTCTTTGATGATGTGGTTCTTGGGTGGATTCAGGAAATTCCTATTTCAGTATTTGTTTGGCCTAGTAAGGCTTGGGGGAATGATTCTCCTCGATGATATGTGTTTAGGGCTATTTCTTTGCCTAGATGGGTTATCGTATTGGTTCAGTTTTGACTTGACGCTTTGGAATGGTGACTGAGAAGTATGATAAATTTGGATTATTAGTGCCTACCCATTCTTAGTTTTGTTTAGATATTTGAGATATAGCGATTCAGCCTTTGTATTAAGATTTCATCTTGGTGTTGTAGAGCTTGCGTGGAGCTTCTATTTTAGAGTTGTCTTCGTTCAGATTTCATTTATAGGCTGGTTGATCCTACTTTGTGGTTGTCTATTCGGTCTTCTTGACATCGGTTGGATTATAGTTGATAAGTGTTCAGATGATTGCTCATGGGCCCCATATTGGTTATATTAGTTTTGACCTCGAGATTTAATTTTCTTTAGGAATTTTGGATGATTTACTCAATGAGAGTAATATACTTGAGTTGGTATCAATGGGTTGTGGTTTAGATTTGCGTGCATCAATATTTTCAATTTAGTTGGAGGCCATTTAGCGGTTGAAGTTGAGGTTTAGTTGTTTGGGAAGTAAAGTGAGATTGCAGGTTGAAAAAGGGATACCTGTGGTGAAATCCCTTGCAAGTGTTCTCTCCTTGTGGAGGTTACCTGGGAAGTCATTCTTGGAGCATGTGGCCCAGTACCTCATCATTTTGAGCCTTTAAGATTCTTTCTATCCGTTGACTTTCGGGGATGAAAGTCCTTTTAGTAGTGGATATTGTAATAACCCTTCAGGTCATTTTCCATATTTATGCTTATCTTCACCGTTTGTGCTTCTCCATAGCTGCCCCAAGTCATTTATGACTTACTGGGACTGAGGGTACGATTACCGGGCAGTTCGTTTGGTTTTTAGAGTGAACTCCCTGTTTAGAAGTCTTCGTTGGTTTCAAATGGCCACCGATCAAAAACTTCAGCGAAATGTTCTCGGATGAAAATTTCAACTACGCCAGCATATCCGAAATATCCATTTTAGTCTAGGTAGACCTTTGGTTTGGGTCCCAATGCACCCAAGCTCATTTCGACCTATTAGTCGAAAAGTCATAAAATCGAAACTATATATGTGGGCCCTAATTTTTGCCTAAACTACATTGTATGGAAGTTTTGATGGTTCCAATGGATTTGAATTTTGGTTTACACTCAAATTTCACTATTGGATCATATATTTTGGGTCCCGGATGAGTTCCGAGGGTCAAAAATAAATTTTTGACTTTGCTGACGCAGGGTACCGCATCTGTTCGCTGAAGGGGTCTATAAATAGACCCAAGGTCGCGATTTTGGGGATTTTTCTTTCACATTTGAGAACCTAAAACCCTAAATGGGTATGATAACTTGAAATTTAGTCTTGTGGGTGTCTAGGGAGCTTGGTAAACATCTTTTATCATGATTATCATCCGGATTAAGGTAAGATTTCATCACTTTATTGGTGAATTTCATTGTTCTTGACCCAAAACCCCAATTTAGATTAGGGCTTGATTTAGCCCCAAACTTTATTTTTTTGCACCCATCAATTGAGGGTTATGCTTCCTTGGTGATAGATGAGCATTGGGTTGACCTCGAAAATGCGTTTTTCGTATGTGGGACCCACTTGGGCTTTTTGGTGTCATTTTTGGACCCAAAGCACAATAGTGTTATATGGGTATCATTAGACTCGTATTAATAAGTAGATTATATTTTTGATAGTGTGATGACATTTTGGGGATTGTGAAGTGAACACGAGCATGTGGTGCTTGAAGTGTGATTTTGCGGTTTAGCTCTGATGTAGGCTTCTGTCTACTCTTCTTCATAGATGATGTATGATATATATTGCGTGTGAATATAAATGTTAAGATTGATATTGGGTAGAATGACTTAGTATTGAATATACATATAAGTTTGGAGATTAGAAAGGGTTTTGGACCCGTAGGTTGAATTACTTAATACCCTTGTAGAATCCTATTGCCTTCTCCCTAGTTTGGGTAAATTTGTACAATGACTATGATATAATGCTATGATCGGAATATGATTTTAACATTTGAAGCATGATTTGTATATTTAGCCTTATTGGGCTAATATGATAGTTTTGGAACCGTAAGTTTGGTAGAGTTGACTTGAGTACCCTTGTATCTAGTCGAAGTTACTATCTCAGGCGTTAATATGGCTTGCTTGACATCTAGAGGATGAACTAGATACCTTAGCCTAGTTTGGAGCATATTATGACTAATTATGAAAATTATGAATTAGAAGTGGGATCATCCGACTCACTTAGGCCAAGATTTGTGTTAGCCCTTGTGAGCTTAGTTGCGGATAGTAGACCTAGTTGAGACTAATGAGCCTTATTTATATAGTGAATTGATAAATTGTGATGATTTTCGTTGGATTATGATTAGTGGCCCATAGAGATGCAGTTTTCTCTTTATTATGATATTTGGCTCATAGAGATGCATTTTCCTCTTAATTATGATATTTTGCCCATAGAGATGCATTTTTCTCTTTATTATGATATTTGGCCCATAGACATGCATTTTTCTCTTAATTATGATATTTTGTTCATAGAGATGCATTTTCCTCTTTATTATGATATTTGACCCATAAAGATGCATTTTCTTCTTAATTATGATATTTTGCCCATAGAGATGCATTTTCCTCTTTATTATGATATTTTGTCCATAGAGATGCATTTTCCTCTTAATTATGATATTAAACCCATAGAGATACATTTTCCTCTTTATTATGATATTTGGCCCATATAGATGAATTTTCTCATGATATTTTACCCATAGAGATGCATTTTCCTCTGAATTATGATATTTGGCCCATAGAGATGCATTTTTCTCTTAATTATGATATTTTACCTATAGAGATGCATTTTCCTCTTAGTTATGATATTTGACCCATAGAGATGAATTTCCTCTTTGTTATGATTATTGAGCTTACAGAGACGATTTTCCTCTTGGTCATGATGCAAAACCTATAGATATGAGATGTCTAATAGAGGCGATATGTTTATTGATATTATGCCTCCTAGATGTGAGATGCCTCCTATATGTGAGATGATTATAGATATGCTACGGTTTATAAATATGATTATTGATATGAGTCCCGGATATGTATATGGGCCTAAGACCATGATTATGATGTTGTGATTATTCTGGATAAATTAATGGGCCAAGGGCAATGTTATGGTACTGATTAAATATCCAAGAAGTGTTTATCATTGTGAATGTTGTGATTGCGGTTTATGAATATGAATATGTATATGTTTGTATACATATCTCTCCGGTATGGGACTGAGGAAGATGCGGTATGATGCTTATTATTCCATTGATTGAATACTGGTGATGGCATGCATAGATTTGGTACGTTCATGATTATTTACCATTATAAATGGTGTGATTATTGCCGAAATATGATCTTATGGTTTTTCTTCTTGTTAGACGGTTAAGCTATGTGGTAACTAGTTGTCTATTAGCTAACTATTGCACTTGATGGCCAGGAAACTAATGTATTAGTTAATGAATCTTGCTTTGTTGGAACATGGTAGCTAATGATGGTCAGTTAATGAATGATGTCATTTAATAAAAGATGGTTAGGCGACAAGTAGTAATGTGTTGTCTAGTAATGATTAACAAAAATAGGATAAATAGTTGATAATAATGAATGGTAGATAAATGATGGTTTTGGTCTAATGATGAACCTAGACTAGATGTTAGATGTTGACTATTAAATGAATAGTGGTTAGTTGTTATCCCGTGAATAAGGATTATGTGAAGGATAATGTATAGGCTAATAACTAGAGGTTATGTGATGACTAGCGAACTAGCGGTTTAATAATAATAAATGTTAGTTAGCTAATAATGAGTAATTGGGATGTATTGATAAGATAGATATCTTTACGGTTATGAGTATATCGGCTTGCATCTGTGCACCTATTATATGCCTATATTTATGTGTCGAGAGTTCTGATGATACATTGATACTCGGTAAGGCCGGAGGATATTATGATGATATTGATACCCGGTTTGAGTCCGGAGGATACTATTGAGATGATATTGATACCCGACAAGGTCAAAGGATATTATGATGATATTGATACCCAGTTGGAGTCCGAAGAATACTATTGAGATGATATTGATACCCGACAAGGCCGGAGGATATTATGATGATATTAATACTCGGTTCGAGTCCGGAGGATACTATTGAGATGATATTGATACCCGGCAAGGCCGGAGGATATTGTGATAATATTGATACCCGGTTCGAGTTCGAAGGATACTATTGAGATGATATTAATACCTGGTGAGGCCGGAGGTTGATGACAATCATAATGGTCCTGATGAGGACAGTTATGATGCATTGCGATATTGATGGTATATTTTGCATTCATTTCTACATGTGCATCGCCTATCACCAGTATGCACCTATGTCTATCATCCGATATGGGACGGTTGCATAGTTATGGGCGAATAATATGTCTTGTGTTATTGTTTATTTATTGAACCTTCCGAGTCTGGGGCGGTGGGGGTACGCATAGGCTCTGCTAGGTATTTAGTTGTCCAGAGTAGCCGTTTATTTACGATGTTATTGATATTGTTATTATCATGGTTATGATCATTATTATGGCTAGATTATGATAGATTGGTCATGGATACGGTATTGGGATTGAGGTATGTCTTCGGCCTTTGCTATCTTATTGCATTATTGTGCACGATTATTGTATGTCTAGCCATATGGATTAGAATTTCTGAGTATGTTGGTATTAAATCCTGAGAGTATTATAATGAGGTTTAAAATAAGAACATGGCGATGTAGGTTATGTTTGAGATGACCTCCTATTTATATGTATTATATATATATCTAGCTATATGAAGTCATCGTACTATCGGATATCCCTTTCTTCGTTGTTCATATTGTATAGTCGTTCCTTCGCCCTGTATATTATAATATATCTTTCTTTCGCTCTTTATCTGTATATTGACCTGGGATATACGGTATAGCTTTGGCATGTACTGAATGTAGCTGGAATAAAATAGTTCACCTTGATACTTCCTTAGCCTTATTATGTTAGACTCTTGGACATGAATAGGATAGTTGTCCCTTGTTATTCTCATTGACTTATTACATGATTTATGGACTCTTGGTTGTAGATTCCATTCTATTTATATGTTGTATATATCTACTTTATCTTTGGAGCTCAGTTGGCAGTTGCCTACTGAGTACCATTTGTTTGGTACTCATATTACACCTCTGCAGCCTGCAGATCATAGTACGAGTTATCACCGTTGATGTGTGCATCGTGTGGAGTAGACCTGATTCAGAGACTTAGAGTGAGCTCTTGACGTTTGGAGTATTACTTATCTCTCTCCTATGTATTAGACTAGCCTCTAAGTTGTATTCAGAGGTAAGTTGAATCAGTGTATTTCTCCTTGATATATCACCTTTGTACTCTTATTATGTTTAGAAGTTCTTGTACTGATACCACCAGGTTTTGAGATTCATCTATGTATTGATCTTTATCATATATATTCCGCATTCTTTTTCTTGTGTTATTGAGTAGTCCGTTACTAGCCGTTCTAGACTACAGGTTGGTTTGCCTACTGGTAGGTTATGGTAGGCGCCATCATGACCTGAAAAGTTGGGTCGTGACAAATACCTTCAGGAAGCACGACTCAGTTTGGGTGTTCGTGGATAGATTTACAAAATTTGCCCATTTCATACCAGTTCGAGTTATTATACCATGAAACAATTAGCAAAATTTATCTTCAGGAGATAGTTTGGCTTCATGGTGTGCCAGTTTTAATAATTTCTGATCGAGGTGCACAGTTCACTGCTAAGTTCTGGAAATCTTTTCTGAAATCCTTGGGTTTGTAAGAGGAGTTAAGTACAACCTTTTATGCGCAGACAGACGGACTGTCTGAACAAGTCATTCAAATCTTGGAGTACATGCTTAAAGCTTGAGCAGTTGATTTTGGTGGCCAGTAGGATGACCAGTTGTCTTTGGCAGAGTTTACTTATAATAATAGCCATCAGTTGAGTATTCAAATAACACCATATGAGGCTTAATATGGTCGCAAGTGCCATTCACCAATTGTCTGGTTTCAACCTGGGGAAGCTCGGTTATTAGATCCAGATTTAGTTCAGCAAGCATTGGAGAAGGTTGCAGTGATACGGGACCAACTTAAGATGTCAAAAAGTAGATAGAAGTCCTATGCAGATAAGAGGGTTTGAGATTTGGAGTTCGTAAAAGAGGAAAAAGTCTTTTTAAAAGTTTCTTCCATGAAAGGAATTATGAGATTTGGCCAGAAAGGTAAGCTAAGTCCTAGATACATTGGTCCTTATGAGATTTTGGACTAAATTAGATTAGTGGCATATAGGCTTGCTTTACTTCCAAGATTGTCTGCAGTTCATCCTGTGTTTCACGTGTCTATACTTAGACAATGTGTTTGTGATGATAGTCATAAGATCCAGCTAGAGGATATAGAGCTTAATGAGAGGAGTAGGGTAGTCAACTCTTTTCTTTTTGAAGAAAACTGTCAAAACTGATAGGAGAATTTTGAGAGCTTATGACGTAAAAAGGAAGCTTGGTAAAGATTAACTACTAGGTATTGAGATTTCTTCTATCTTTTGCTTAAATTATACATAATGGTAACGTTCTTTTCTAAAAAAAATTGTTATGTAATATTGGACAGAATCTATAGTTGGAGATGTCATGGGTATGTTGTTTGATACTGACGAGAAGGAATAGGTATTGATTAATATTGATTAGTTAGTGAAAAAAATAAAGAAGAAGAAGAAATAGAGCATATAACGATCAAAACCGTTTCCTCCAAAATGTTTGTTTTAATTTTTTGTTGCCATCACTTTAAAGAAACATCAAATAGGGAATATTCATGATGAGGCAATGATGGGTTAGTGATGAGAGAAATTATTGGTTTTGGTAACGATTCTTAATGTAGAAATATAAATAGTGATATTATTGACATTAAGGGTTAGAAATCATTGGCCAGTATTTTGAAATTTCTGTTTTGGCAGCTTTCCCTTATTAGATTATCCTTAATTCATGATTTAAGGTGTGAGATATTAAGGGTTAGATTCAAGTATGAACTTTAGGAAGATTGGGACATGACCCCGGATATCACAATTGATATCGTTATTTAATATTTTTGCATAGATTGATCCCATTAGAGACTATTTGATTGTGCTACGGAATGCAAGGTTGGGGAAATTTTCATTAGCGAGGTAACTGAGACTTTAGGCTTTGATGCTTGCTTTTCAAACCTTCTTTAAAAAAAAATATTTTTCTGCCTAGTTCAGGTGTTGGGACAAGCGTGGGTTTGGTAGAATCGATGGTCTTTGACTAGTTGTGGATATGTATTTTGCAAAGTGTATTGAAGATTATTTAATGGTAATATGTGAGGTCACGTTAGGGTGTTGAATATATTTTATTCATTGACGTTATAGTCTCTAGCAGCA
The DNA here is from genome assembly GCF_002878395.1 of Capsicum annuum. Lineage (NCBI taxonomy): Eukaryota > Viridiplantae > Streptophyta > Magnoliopsida > Solanales > Solanaceae > Capsicum > Capsicum annuum. Next base: position 13,764,328 of record NC_061121.1, read on the forward strand.
TGAATAGCTGCCGTAATATGTTAGGGGCGTACTTATACTGTCGTAATATGTTAGGGCCTTATACATGTTGTCGTAGTAGACTTTTAGGGTATTATATATGACAAGTGGTGAGAGTGGATTAAGTTGAGATACAAAGTGACTTTTTGAACTATTATTTGGATCATATTGAGCATTACATTACAAGAGATATTGTGCGCATACTGTTTATGTATTTTATTGTACCTTGTATATTCTAAAATTTGTTACAGGGGTATTAAAGTAGCGAGTCGAGGATCTTACTGGGTTATATTTATATATAGCTCACTCCTTACTTGCATGTCTACATATACTGTTGTGGAAGAAGAGACTAGTGGCTGACAGTTTGTTCGTGTGGATTCCACTGCTGATGTGAGCCTTCGTATTGTTTGTGGAGGCTGTCATCTAGCTTTAGCTATTTTTAGATTATATTTCTTTTCATTGGGGTTGTATGCCCAAAAATTGAACTTATGTAACTCTATTTAGATGCTCCATAGTCTTAGTTTGGGATTTGGGCTAGAAATTTATTATCTAAGCTATTGTTGTTTTCATAAATCGTTATACCATATCCGATTGGATAATTACTTTTTGTTAATTATTTCATGTATTTTGAGTTGCATATGTTTTTATCTCAGTGTTTACAGGCATTGTGAATGTATGGGAAATTGGTTCTCCCGACCAGTAATGTTAGCAGGAACCAATCACGCCTAGGGGTTATTTTGGATATGACATACAATATTTTTTATTGGCCTTGGAAATCTAATTGGAAACAATCTCCTTCCAAAGTGATCGTTGGTAGCTAGAAAAGCATTTTTGACACATGAAAACTTATAGAAAAGGGGAATCTAATTGACTTATAGGTGATTTTTTGTGCCAGCAAGAGGTAAGAAAGTAAGAAACAACAGTCATTTATTTCTTTACTGCAAGGTTACTGAAATATTATGGTAATTGTTTCTGTCTTTCGTGAGGAAAAATGGGTAATGCGCAGGTAGTAACAGGTAGAAGAAACGTCGGAAGGTTATCCAACCAGTATATGGTGGACTGTGGGGAAATAAAGCAATGCTAGTTTCCTTGAAGACATTATGTGCTCTATACAGAATATCAAGACGAAGTGTCTTCTGTCTCTTCCTTTCTGGTGCAAAGAAAAGCTAAGACATAGTGTGTTTTGTCTTTTTTGGTGTAAAGAAATATATACGCGATGCAAAAGAATATTTTGAATCATTGTAAGATGAGCTTCTTAGTGTCGATGAATACATATCAAGACAAGATGTCATTATTTTTTGTCTTTTCCTAAGCAATATAGTATAAGTTTCCAGACAGATTATATTAGACATTTGATTAACATGGGAGGTCACAGTTGCAGGCAGAATAAAGACAAAGAGACAAAAATAAGGAATGTACAGTGCAACTATTGTATAGATATATCTCAAGCAAATGGCAAACAAAAAGCAAATTTAAGGTTCCTTTTCGTTTCATAGGCGGATGTTTTTTTTATGGTGGCGGGAACTGTGGAAAAGCTAGGGAGTTCAATTTTTTGTTTGGATCAAGGCATAGGGAACTAAAAGGAAAAAAATGATGCAAATGAAATATATACATTCATTGGTGCTTTTTATGTACAGAAACATTTCATTATCCACTCAAAGTTAAACTCAAATAGTAAGAGTGACTCAAAAGAGATCCTTAAAAATTGTGGTATCTTATGCTAAACCTATTTTGACTATGATGGGTCAATCCTAAAACTGTGGAAAGGTACAGAAGATTTGGAGACAACCGGTAGGAGATGTAGAAGCAACAGAGCATGCAACAAGCAGTGACCACATGGAAAGAGAAATTTCCAAACACATACAGAATCCCTCAATAAATTGTAAATCATTTTGCTGCTTGTCTACTTTTGGAGTACATATGACACCCCACTTGTAAGGATCAAGAAGATGAAATTCTTCTTAGGTTTTGATGTATTCGTGTCACGACCCAAGGCTACCCCTAGTTTTGATGTATTCGTGTCACGACCCAAGGCTACCCCTAGTTGCGACAACGGTGCTTACGATCTTAAGTGACCACAAGCTAACCCATGAGCTGGTACCTATTGTGAGCACTGAGTAAACTGATAAGTAGGGACACATGCCGAAAACAACTGATAATGCCATAAGGTTTTAATTACTGAAAACATTAATAAATCATCAATCTAAACGTCTGAAAACATTTGTGAAAATACTGAAATCCGATTGATAACACTGATAAACTAACTGACTGTCTGAATGTCTGAAAAGTCTCTAACTGACTGACTGTGGAGTTGATGGGACAATCCCCCAACTAACTCCGACTGAATGAAAATACTGAACTACTAAGATAAACTGAAATAAAACAATCTTGTCCTCGATAGATAAGGACTCACCATAACTGCTACTGCTGATAAGTCAAACTGTCTAAGCACGGTCAGGAAACTGAGCATATGATCCTATGATATAAGACATCATAGAGCAAAGAAAAGTATATGGTTAGTCTTTTGAATGTACTGGTATATGAGATGGGGTTAGGCTGAAATGCATGGGTTAACTATACATGAATTAATAACTGGCTGAATAACATAAGATAACTGAGTGTGAATACATGAAAATTGAATTACTGAGGATGCAAGACCAAGCATATAATGTTTTCTGAAATAATCTATAAAATTAAAATACTGAAATCTGATAACTGAATAACTGGAAGTCCATATGCTATGGTTAAGCAAAACTGAACTGAATTTTGTACTGAATACTAAACTGAAACTGTAGAGGGTATCATCTAACCAACATGCCCCAATATGAGAAAATTTGGGTCCAACCTGTAACCCCAATTGGAAGAGTGTATGTACTGTTCCACGGGTACTAATAATGGCTGTGAGTCACCCTCATTTGATAGGTGCTCTAATTGGATATGTGTTACCCTCAACTGGCAGGTGATCACTTTATCAACCCTCAACTGGTAGGTTGATATCTCTAACCTACGCTATTTACGTAGTTCTGTAATAAAGGAACTTCTACTAAAGGTCAAACCCTCTACTGGCAGGTGAGTCCCTATCCCTGGGTTCTCTCGGTGCTAAATCCAACTCCCAACTGAACTAACACTGATTACTAGACTGAACTAAGTTTAGCTGATTATGAATTCTAATAGTGCTTATTATAGTAATAACAACTGTGAAACCAACTATGCTCATGGTTTAACTGAAATCATTCTGAAAATATTGAAACTATGTAAACGGCTAAGTTTCGGGTATTCATAACCCTCAACACTGAATGGAAATAACAGTAAGGACGTATAAAAGTTTTTAAGCCATAGTAGGTAGTCATTGTTCAAAATTCAACACTTAAGTATTTCATCAAACACATGTGGGGTCATGATCTTAAGCATGGGAAAGGGTAAAGCATGTGAAAATACCATAGTTACAACACAAAACCATGAATTAGGGATTTAACTTGGAAATTATATGTTTCAAACGTGTAGGGGCTAATTCCAACGAAAACACTTGTAACCATAATGTATAATCAAAATTCAAAAAAGCTTCATGGATATACTTCATCGTAAACACGTAAATTTAAAGCATAAAAATGGGTTCTTGGACTCCATGAGTGAAAAGGTCCCATGGATGAACATCACACATACCTTAACGACTGATTTCTAGAAGGATTCTTGGATTGGAAACTTGAATTCCAGGATTTCTTTTTAAAAAGGACTTGAATTTTGTTCTTGGGAATAGAAGAGGGTTTGTGAGTTGCTTACTGATTTTTTAGGGTTAAGAGAGAGGAGTAAATATGTTTAATACTTTTTCAAAACGTTTTGAAGTGATTAGGGATGGTTTAGGGGTGTGAAATGGCTTCAACACTCTTGATTTAAGTCAATAAAGCGTATTTTTTGCATTGGGCAATGACCTAGGCGACGCCCAACAAATTGCCCAAGTCAAGGTAGGTGATGCATTTCCAATCGCCTAGCCCTTGGCTGGGCGACGCCTAGCCAATCGCACACCTATCCAGTAGCCTTAGGCGATTGTTAGGCGACGCACACCCCTTTACATGGCCATAACTTTTCTCTCGGGTATCGGATTAAGGCAAAATTGGTATCTTTGAAAAGATAATTTGATTATCTACAATTTGGTGGGTCTTAAGCTAAAAAATTCTACATATATCAAAAGTAATACACATTCAAAAGTAGACCCTTGTAGAATCAAATACCAAACTTGGGACGAATCAAATGCTCTTAGCTCAACTTTGTTCTAAGTGATTCTTATAAACATCTTTCATGTCGAAGCACTTCATACACTCAGATAAAGATCATGACACATGTGTTAACATACAAATAATGGTATTAAAGTTTACACACGTAGAATGAAGGTTCAATTACTAGTTTTAAAAAATGAGGTGTCATATTATCTCCCCCTTAGAATCATTTATCCTTGAATGATACTGGTTAGGCTAAGAATACTAAACTAAGGCAACTGAGATCACATACTGAACATTCATGACTGGGGACATGATTACATGACTGAGTCTGAAACATGATACATGACTGAACTAATTTCGTGAATACATGTAATGACATGAGAATGGTTAAAAGGATGAGATAGACACAAAAAAGTCAACTTATGATTAACCATTACCTCTAGCTGGATTTGATTTCATAAAGAAAGGATGAGAGATTTAGGATGTGAAAACTCAAGGAATTACCACATCTCCCCCGGTATACTTCGTCCCCCAAATGATATTGACTTGGCTTAAATACTAAGGAAAGACTGAGATGATGCATAGGGCACTTACGAACTGAATCACGACTGAATATCTAAATTTGAAACCTGATGCATAGAACGAACTGGATTCATAATTTACATGGATGCAAACAACTATCTCTTGGAATGGTCATATTCATGAAACTTCAGATAGTAAGATTAGATCAGAAGATGGAAAACCATAGGAACTTGTTTGTCTGACTACTAACTGAACTGCTGGCTAAATGGACTGAATTGTACTAAAAACTTATACTAACTATACATTCCACTTCAAAACCACACTTCACTTGAGACTACTTAAAATATTCATATGGGCATTGATAACTCTATCTACTGAAGTTTGAATTGAACTGAATTCTCTCACTATGTTCAAGCCTACTCGAATCTACAAAATGCACACATAACACTGTAATACTAGTCTGAGTCATGAATTCAACACACCCTACATTTTCATAAATCCTCATCTCATGAATAGTTCTTATTACCACTTTAACAGCCACATTCAATCCTCTTACTAGGAATTCACTAACGTGCAATGCATTCATCCACTTATACACCCACATGACATTCAAGCCTATCTTCATAACCACATATGAATGTTTAAACAAACACCCATAAAAACATCTTTCTCATATTCTCTAATACCTTTATCAATAATAACTTCCATGCACTATCCCCAATAAAACACACGAAATTTCAACTAAACATGACATAAATCAAAAGCTTGGCCTTAATCTTTCTTCAAACTTATAGCCTTAGATAAAAAAACATATTACAATATTTCCTTAATATGAATATTTGCTCTTTCCCATCTAAACAAATTACTTATCACCACTATCATTTCATAAAGAGAGGTCACTAAAAGGTTAGAACATGAGGGATTGAAGCATGAAAGGATACTATGCATAACATGACACTAAACTGAGGCCTGAGAAATAGAGTATCAACGACATGAATTCATTATAGAGATAAAAACTGAAGGGATACATGACATAATCTAAATTTCACTAGTTATTAAGAGTGCACCATGAATTATGGGAACTGAGCATACTGTAAAGCATGAGTACATGAGTCATGAGCTGCATGACCTGAGTTTGAAGTTCATAATTCATGGAACATGATTCTTACTGCTGAGTGAACTGGATCTCATCATACTAGAAGCTGGAAACGTATATGATTTTTTACAAGATGCATAGATATAAGCTATGATCATGGAGCTAACTTGTAAGGCATGAGTAGATATCGTGATAACTAAAGTACAAAACTTTGTACTGAGATAAGAATGGTTCGGGCATCTTCCTCCCTTACTAATGTTCTACAATACACAATAATAAACTCACCCTGAAGGACTACACTTGAAAGTGTAAGACCCGCTGTTCGTACTCTCTTCTGAGATACAACTCTTAACTTTCTACATCCCCAATATTCATCATACAATAACTTATAACACTGAGTAACTTAGAATTTTTAGGAGTATCTCCCTACTATGAGTTCACACTATCTAGAGATTCAACTCTTCTTTCTATTAGCTCAGTCTTCAAAGATTCAAACTTAGATTCTAACACTTAACATGGATAGCCCCAAACCTTTAGTGAACCATAATAACCTCCTTCACCACCTAATAATATCACATCTCTAAACTTATATCTTTCTCTAAACCATGAGAATTACCATTACACTAACTTACTTAACATCAACAACCTATAGCCCATAACTTAGTTGGTAAGAACATCACATACTATATTACTAGCCTCATTCAAACTTATCAACTCAAGGGTACTATATAAGCACACACACTTTAAAAACTTATAAATACTATAATCCCATATCATATTGGGCACACCTGTAAATCACACCCACACCATTATGTTTAATTTCAAAACAATAAACATAAATTCCTGTATACACTACTTTAAGCCTACTGATTCAGCTTCATACAACTAGCCATATCGATACATAATTTGCTCAATTTATATAACACTATCCCTACTTTTTGTGGCTAAACTTCTCGGTTCATACTTCTAACTCTAGATCATATTCTATCATAGGATTTTGAGAAGGGATCTGAGGGAACATTTGACTTTGGCTTAGTGCATGATTTTTCATGATTATGAATGAAATCTTTTAGACTTGGGAAATTAAAAGAACTGATGGGATAATTTTGAGCTTGCATGCAATCCCATAACTGTCTGCGGGAACTGTTTGAGAAAATATTATCTGTAGGGATTTAAGCTTCACTATTTCTATTATCTTAAAATAAGGCAGAGTTGACATGAATAGAGCATGATGAGAATCTGTATGAGTTTCTTAGATAACCTTTATAGAACACGATCTAAGACTGTAATACCCTGAGAATTCAAACCAATATTAGAACCATGCTTCGAGATCATTAGAAATGAATTATAGTGCTTTTGTAGTTTTATGAGCAAGTTTGATTATCAATATTATCAGTGTTGTTTTACAAATATTATCAGAACTATGATTTAAAACCTTATGGAATTTTTCAATTAAATTTCACAAATACTCTTTTGTTATCAGTTTAATTCAGTGCTCATAGCAGGTACCAGTATCATGAGTTAGCTTGTGGTCACTTGTGATCGTAAGCACCGCGTGGCATCCAGGGTGTACTCTCGGCGTGTTACAAACTTGGTATCAGAGCCTAAGGTTTTAAAGTGTCCTAGGGAGCTTGAAATCCACGTTGAGTAGAGTCTTGTGTATGAGTGTAAAGTGCGCCACAATTATGGACAAGAGGCTACAAGACGTTTTAGGAAAAGTTTTCCTTTTTTTAGTATTCATAGCGTGAGAAAGAGTATGAGATCTAATTAAAATCTTCTTTCTAATTCATTCTTCCTTACATTACAGACCATACCTCCCATAAAGAATAATGGAAGAAAGAACGGGAATCAGCCCGTACCTCCGCCTGTTCAGAAAGATCCCCTGAAAGAACATGTCTTCCATACTGAATTCAGAACTGCTTTCACTACCTTATATTATTCAGTAGTTTCTCAAAATAATTTTTAGGCTATTATCTTATCTAGGCTTTTGATTCATAATCAGCTGAGTAAGAAGGGGGGGAATAGGAAGAAGGAGAGAAAGAATAAGAAGGCCAGAACAAGTAGTTTTAACCTAATGTCAAAGGGTAGTAACTGCTCCCAATTCCTTCAGAATTCTCATCCCTAGCTCCACCTTCATCCAGTATGCCTGTGCCTAAGTTTAAGAATGACAATTGGAATAGAGCACCTGGCTTTAAGTCACAAGGTAGTGGGAAGGGTGTTCGTACTAATCTGCTTTGTGAAAAATATGGTAAGAATCATAAAGGCTTGTGTAAAGCAGGAAGTGATGAATATTTTGGATGTGGCGAGTTAGGACAAAGAGTTAGAGAATATCCTAAGGCTAGTCTATGGAGTCAGCACAGTCATCCTCCAGTTCCATTCGATCACTCGGCTCAGCAGGGCGCCACTACTAGTGTAACTCGTGGTCAACGTCAGAATAGACTTTATGCACTCTAGTTCCAACATGATCAGGAAAGTTCTCCTAATATAGTTATGGGTTCGTTACAAGTTTTTCATCTTCATTTTTATACTTTGTTAGATCCCGGGGCTTCACTTTCTTTTGTAACCCCTATATAGCTGTCAATTTTAGAGTCAGTCCCAAAATTTTAGTAGAGCCTTTCTCAGTATCTACCCAAATGGGTAATCCTATCATAGCCCAATGGGTATACAAAAATTAGCCGATTATAGTATCCTAAAAAAATCACTTTAGTTGATTTAAAAAATAGAGTCATTCAATTTTAGTTTCTTGATGAACCAGTTAGTGAATGAAGAGGTAGTGCCTCAGTTCTTAGACGTCAGTTATGTTGTTAGATCCCTCTTCAAGATATTATGATAGCATATAATCTGGAATTAGAAGCATGAAGCCAGACGCTTAGCAATAGTAGTAGAGTTGAGATAGTGTTATCTGAATTCGAGCAAATTATATTTCATGGGGCTAGTTGTATGTAAGGTGAATCAGTAGTCTTAAAGTAGTGTATGTAAGAATTTAAGTTAGTTGATTTAAAACATATGTTGTGGATGTGATAATTGCAGGTTATGATGAAAGTAGTATGGTTCATTAAAGGTTTGGGGGTATCCATGTTAAGTGTTAGAATCTAAGTTCGAATCTTTGAAGATTGAGCTAATAGAAAGAAGAGTTGAGAATTATAAGTTAGTCAGTTATTAAGTTGTTACATGATGCATTTGGGGATATAGAAGGGTAAGAATTCTATCTTAGAAGGAAGTATAAACAGAAGGGTTTTACACTTTCTGGTGCAGTCTTTGAGGGTGAGTTTAGTGTTTATGAGTATTGTTATATCTCAGACTCTAGAGTAAAGTGGTTTTAGTTTAGTTTAGAGTTCGTTAAGTGGTTCACAGACTTGGAATGATGGCTTGAAGTTAAGGGGGAGATGATACAACAAGTAGCCAAGTTAGGCTCTTAGATTTTAGTAGTGATGCCAGTATGTTATAAAATAGCAGCAAGGGAGGACGATGCCTAACCCATTCTCACCTCAGTGCAAAGTTTTGTATTTCAGCTATCAAAATATCTTATCATGACTTACATGTCAGCCCTATGATCATATCTCATCTTCGTGTACTTTATAGAAAATCATGTACGCTTTTAGTTCCTAGTATAAGAAGTTCTAATTCACCCAATAGTCCAAACCATATTCCATGAATTTATGAACTCCAAACTCAGGTCATGCATCTCATGACTCATGTATTGATATTTTATAGTATGCTCAGTTCTCATGACTCATGCAAACTCTTAATGATCAGCAAAATTCAGATTATGTCATGTATATCCTCAGTTTCGATCTCTTGATGAATCCATGATATTGATATTCTATTTCTTAGGCCTCTTTTAAGTGTTAGGTTCTTCTGTATAGTGTTCATTCATGCTTAGGTCCTCAAATTTTAACCTTTCATTAATCTCTCCTAATAAAATGTAGTAATAAGGAATTGCTAAGGTGGGAGAGAATAATTTTTTCATGTTAAGGAAAGATTTCTGCTTGCTTGTTTTACATGAGTTTGTAGTTATGAAGATAAACTTGAATGTCATATTGGTGTCTAAGTGGATAAATGCATTACGCATTAGTGAATGACTAGTAAGAGGTTGTATTTAGTTGTTGATAGGGAAATCAGAATTTTTCATGAGATGAGAAGTTGTGAAAATGCAGGGTGTGGTGAATTCATGATTCATACTAGTATTACAATGTTATGTGGGCATTTTGTAGATTTGAGTAGGCTTGTTCAAAGTGGAAAATTTAGTCCAGCTCAGACCTTAGTAGGTAGAGTTATAAGTGCCCATATGAATATTTTCAGTAGCCTAAAGTGAAGTGTGGTGTTGAAGTAGAAAGTATAGTTGAGGGAGTAGTTTAGAAGTGTGACTAAGATTGTAAGTTAGTAGTTGCAGTGCTTAAGGCTTAGTAACTCTATCCTAGCTGATGTTTCATAGGCCTGTGTCCCATATTATAGAATTTTAGCCACGTTGTGATTTCTTATTCAGATGTCTTATTCAGACCGTGCCAAGATTCTTATCACCCTAAAGTCATTAGAACTTCATAGAAAGGGTGTCAAAGAAATACTCTAGTTAAGTATAAGCTTTAAGTATGAGTTAGTTATATAGCCATAATTCAGTTTAGCAGTCAGGAAGACAAGTTCCTATGGTTTTGATATCTCCTATTCAGAAGGAAATTCCTTCATGACCATGCAAGTTGTAAGTTCAGTTTAGTTCATGCATCAGGCATCAGTTTTAGATTCCAGATATTCAGTCATGATTCAATTCATAAGTGTCTCGTGTATTATCTCATCTTTCCTCAGTATTTTAGCCATGTCAGTGTCTTTCAGGAGACATAATATCCCAAGGGGAAGACGTAATATAATCCCCCAATCTTTCATGTCCTAAACCTTTCATCATTTCTTCACGTAACAAGATCCAGCTTAAAGTAATGGGTACTCATAAGTTGACTCTCTCGTTCCAATCTCAGGCTTATAACAATTCTCATATCATTGCATGCATTTAAGAAATCAGTTTAGTTTATGATATTCAGTCATGTAATTATATTTTCAGCATTTATATTCAGCATGTAACCTCAATTCCTCAGTTTTTCCAGCTTAACCAATCTCATTCGAGGACGAATGTTTTCAATAGGGAGATATTGTAATACCCGAGAATCCAAACCAATATTAGAACCATGATTTGAGCTTATGAGAAATGAATTATAGTGCTTTTGTAGTTTTATGAGCAAGTTTGATGTGTATTAAGGCCTCAAATAACTCCTATCTATTAGACGAATCAAAATATCCCTTACCGATTGAGTTCTTGAGAAGGATGTTGCTATAGTCAACTTTAAACGAGCATATCTTTTGTTATACTAAGAATTTTTAATCTCATGACCCTCCAACCAATAGATAATTTAATTATCTTTCCAACTATATCAATTTTGCCTTATTCCAATATCGGGATAAAAAGTTATGCCCGTTTTACCAGAGAGTTGTCCGACTATCGAGGTGTGACGGGAAAGCTGACAGACCGTCAAGCCAGTGATGGACCGTCAACCAGGCCATCACAACTCAGGTAGTGAGCCCATTTTTTGGCCAAAAATTCATGGTTTAAGTGATGGTCAGTCACCAGAGTGACGGTCCGTCACCCATACTGTCAACCAAGTTCGAAATAGAGTAGTAACAACGTTTTAATAGATTTTTGGATCTTTTTGGACCCTTTTTAATCCCTAATTCCATCAAATTAAACAACGTAACTACTCATTCATCCTTAACATCAAAATTAGGGTTTCTTTCAAGATTATTTCCCAAGAACAAGATTCAAACCCTTGTTCAAGAAAACTCAAGAATTCAAGCGTCATTATTCAAGAACCTTCAAGAAACGTTATTCTCTTTCAACATTCAAGCTTTTGAGGTCTGTTACATGTTCATCCATGATTTCCTTTTCACCCATGGAGTCCAAGAACCCAATTTCAAATTCAAAGTTATGATTTTTACATTATTATTATGATTTTTAACTATGAATTCCCATGAATTTTGATTCTACACGTAATTGTTGTTGTTATTAAACCCCACATGTTTGAATGGTGTTGTTCATTGATTTAAGCCTTAATTGGTGATTTTATTATTGAAATCATGCTATTACTACAATCTTTAAAACTAATCTCATGCCTAATTTAATCCATGCATTGCAAGTGTTTGATGAAATGCCTACAAGAATGAGTTTTGAATAAATGCTTGCATATTATGTCCTCAAAGTTTTAGTATTATCTTGCTATTATTGATATCGAGTCCTGGGGGTTTGAATACCCAAAATTTAGTTGCTTAACTAGTTTTCAGTATCTAAAGAATGGTTTCAAAATAGTTATGAGCATTATCAGTTCGACCATTTATTACATTCAGTTAAACTCAATTTAGTCTAATAATCAGTGTCATTCAGTTGGAAGTAACACTTAGCACCGAGTGAGCGTAGGTATAGTGTCTCCCCCATCAGTTAGGCATGAGGCACTAGTAGTAGTCCCTAGGTTCCAAACATACGATGCCACATTAGATTTTGAGGGGTCCCCCATCAGTTAGGCATGACACCCTCGTCCTTCAGGACTTCAAATTAGTGGATTCATACAATAGTATTAGTACCCATGGCACGATACTGACACCCTTCCAACTGGGGTTACAGGTTGGACCCTGATAACATATTAAGGCATGTCAGTTATAGCTAGATCCAATAGTTTTAGTCCATTATCTGGTTCAGTATTCAGCCTCAGGTTTGCTTGACCATAGCATACAAATATCAGTTTTCCAGTTATTAGTATTTCAGTATTTCAGCTTACAAACTATTTTAGATCCATGTTTTTATGCTTGGTCATGCATCCTCAGTCTTTAGAGTTTTCATGCATTCTTACTCTGTAGCTCATGCTATACATTCAGTCAATTATTACTCATACACATGAACCCATGCATATTAGCCTAACCTCATTTAGTGTACCAGTACATTCAAAGTACTGATTGCATACTCGTTTCTTACGCTGTGATATGTTATATCATAGGTTCGGACGCTCAGGTTCTAGGACATACTTAGATATATCAGTCTATCAGTAGCAGTCAATGGTGGTGGGTCCTCATTATTCGAGGATGAGTTATCTTACATTCAGTATATCAGTAGTTCAGTTATTTAGTCAGTCGGAGTTAGTTGGGGACTTCTCCCATCAACTCCACAGTCAGTCAGTTTAGAGACTTTCAGACTAGTATAGATAGTTAGTCGGTTTGTAGTTGTTATTATTAGATATTTTATCAGTATTATTAGTATTATTTTATAGATATTATCAGAAATATGATTTAAAAACTTATGGCATTTTTCAGTTAAATTCAACAAATACTCTTTTGTTATTAGTTTTATGTAGTGCGCACAGTAGATACCAGTATCATGGGTTAGCTTGTGGTCACTTGTGACTGTAAGCACCGCGTCGCGCCCAAGGTGTACTCTCGGGGTGTTACAGAGACATGAAAGAAGGAAAACATTTCCTAAAATATTTTGTAGCCTCTTATCCATAAGTGTGGCATGCTTTACACTGATGCACAAGACTCTACTCAACGCGGCTTTCAGACTCCCTAGGACACTGTAAAATCTTAGGCTCTGATACCAAGTTTTTTCAGGACCCGAGGCTACTGCCTAGTTGCGACAATGGTGCTTACGATCACAAGTGACCACAACCTAGCCCATGAGCTGGTACCTACTGTGAGCACTGAGTAAATTGATAAATAAGGACATATGCGGAAAACAACTGATAATGACACATGGTTTTAATTATTGAAAACACAAATAAATCATCAATCTAAACATCTAAAAACATCTGCGAGAATAATGAAATCTGATTAATAATACTGATAAACTAACTGACTATCTGAATGTCTGAAAAACCTCTAACTGACTGACTGTAGAGTTTATAGGACAAACCCCCAACTAACTCTGACTGAAGGAAAATACTGAACTACTGAGATAAAATGAAATAAAACAATCATGTTCTCGATAGATAATGATTTACCACAACTTTTGTTGTTGATAAACTGAACTTTCTAAGCGCGGTTAGGAAACTGAGCATATGATCCTATGATATAAGACATCATAGCACAAAGAAAAGTATGCGGCCAGTACTTTCAATGTACTGGTATATGAGATGGAGTTAGGCTGAAATGCATGGATTAACTGTACATGAAGTAATAATAATAGCATGAGATAACTGAGAGTGCATACACGAAAACTAAAATACTGAGGATGCAAGACAAAGCATATAATGTTTTCTAAAATAATCTGTAAAATTGAAATAATGAAATTTAAAAATTGAATAACTGGAAGTCCATATGATATGGTCAAGCAAAACTGAATTGAATTCTGTACTGAATAGTAAACTAAAATTGTGGGAGGTATCATCTAACCGACATGCCCCAATATGAGTAAATTGGGGTCCAACCTGTAATCCCAGTTGGAAAAGTGTCAGTACCATGCCACGAGTACTAACAATGGCTGTGAGTCACCCTTATCTGGCAGGTGCTCTAATGAGATATATGTTACCCTTATCTAGTAGGTGAACACTTTATCAACCCTCAACTAGTAGGTTGATATCTCTAACCTACACTGGCTACGTAGTTCTGGAACTAAGGAACTGCTACTAAAGGTCACACCCTCTACTGGCAGGTGAGCCCCCATCTCTAGGTTCGCTCGATGCTAAATTCTACTCCTAATTGAACTGACATTGATTACTGGATGGAACTAAGTTTAATTGATTATGAATTTTGATAGTTCTTAATAATCGTAATAACAACTCAGAAATCAACTATGCTCATGGTTTAACTGAAATCATTTTGAAACTATGAAAACTATGTAAATGGCTAAGTTTCGAGTATTCATAACCCCCAACGCTGAATAGAAATAACAGTATGGACACATAAAAGTTTTGAAGCCATAGTAGGGAATCATTATTCAAAATTCAACACTTAAGCTTTTTATCAAATGCATGTGGGGTCATGATCTTAAGCATGGAAAAGGGTAAATCATGTGAAAATAGCATAGTGACAACATAAATCCATGAATTAGGGATTTAACAGGAAATTCTGTGTTTCAAACGTGTAGGGGCTAAGTCCAACAAAAACACTTGTAACCATAATATATAATCAAAATTCATAAAACTTTTATGGAGATAATTCATCATAAACATGTAAATTTGTAAATTTAAAACATAAAAATGGGTTCTTGAACTCCATGGGTGAAAAGGTCCCATGGATGAACATCATACATACCTTAACGATTGATTGCTGGAAGGATTCTTGGATTGGAAACTTGAATTCCTTGATTTCTTGTGAAAAAGGACTTGAATCTTGTTCTTAGGAATGGAGGAGGGTTTTTGAGTTGCTTATTGACTTCTTAGGGTTAAGAGAGAGGAGAAAATATGTTTAATACTTTATCAAAACATTTTAAAGTGATTAGGGATGGTTTAGGGGTGTGAAATAACTTCAACACCTTTGATTTACGTCAAAATGAAGTGTTTTTGGCACTGGGCCATTACGTAGGCGACTCCCAGAAAATTGCCTAAGTCATGGTGGGCGATACCTTGCCAATCACCTAGCCCTAGGCTGGGCGACGCCTAGACAATCGTACACCCATTCCAGTAGCCTTAGGCAATTGTTAGGCAGCGCACACTCTTTTACATGGCCATAACTTTTCGCCTGGGTATCGGATTAAGGTGAAATTGGTATCGTTAGAAAGCTAATTTGACTATCTAAAATTTGGTGGGTCTTAAGCTGAAAAATTCTGCATTTATAATAAGTTATACACGTTCAAAGTAGACCCTTGTAGAATCGAATACCAAACTTTAGATGAATCAAATGCTCCTAACTCAACTTTATTCTACGTGATTCTTATGAACATCTTTCACGTTGAAAAAACTTCACACACTAGGATAAATATCATGACACATCTATTAACATACAAATTATGAAATTAAAGTTTACACACCTAGGAACGACAATTCAATTTCTAGCTCAAAAATATGGGGTGTCACAATTCACCTCTTGTTAAAGGAAGCCCGTCTGTAGTCAATTTTTTTCTGAAGAAATCCCATTTGTAGTCAATAATGAACCATTTACTTGTCATGAAATGAATGGGAACACAAAAAGGAAATATCACAATACGGGGTCGTTTGGTAGAGTGTAAAATATAATGCATGCATTAGTTAATGTGTATTACTAGTACCTTGTTTGGTACATCTTTCTGTCTATGTATAACTAATGCAAGCATTAGTTATACACACTATTGTGTATTGAAGTGTGTATTAGTAATACACTCCATTTTCTAAGTATTAGTAATACAAAGACTTTAAACGCATGCATTAACTTATTAAATGACTTTAATACCCCTCAATTTCCCTCTCAAAAGATTTCACCATTCTTTTTCTAGCAATTTTAATTTACAATAGTGAATCTTTTTAAAACATTTCACAATTTTTTTTCCACCATTTTAATTTACAACAATGAATAGTTGATTTAAATAACTACAACATATTTTTGCTTTGCTTCGAGGGTCTTTAAAAAGATTAAAAAAAATTGAGACTATTTCTTAATTTTACGTCTTGTATTTTATTTTTGTTTCAACTATGTTAATCCGTCAGCGTAACATTTCTGCACAAAGACAAAGGTCTTGCAATTAATCTTAAACCTCTATATACTAGTTCAACAATACTAATTATGTTTGAGATGACAAAAGAAATTTATTGTAAAAAAGTGTACAAAATCAAAGAGGGGTATTTTTATAAACAAACATTTCTTTTATAGAAATTATATAAGATGTATTATTTCTTATGCATCAAACCAAACAATGTATAAGAAATAATACATGAATAACTAATACACGCATAACTAAAATAAATATTACTAATACAAGCATTACTAATACGCTATATTCTCCATTATTCTTATACACTCTATCAAATGACCCCTACAAGGTCAGCTTATCGTCAAGTGGTTAATGTATGTTCATTTGATCCAAAAAGTTGTAGGGAACCACTCTGCCAGCCATGGCAGCAAAATAATCCTATTACATTTACCCAAAAAGAAAAAAATAATCCCTAAAACAATTTGGACATGGTCAAACAAGCTTTTAATCTTTTTTTTTTTTTAGCTTTTTAAGGTGTTTGGTAAAATAAAAAAGTTCTTAAAAAAGTTAAAAACTGATTTAAAAAAATCAAAAAGTGAGAAGCTGGGTACCCTTAGTTTTTTGCTTTTTAGATTATAATTCTTTTAGGTTTAACCAAAATATTTACCGTTTTATCCCTTATATTTTCCTCCAATTCCAAAAATATCCTTATCTTGTAGCCCTTAATATATAATCTTTTTCTTTTTCTCTTTGCCGCTTTGCTTCATCTCTTTCCTCCAATTTCCTCTTCATCTTTCTTCTTTGTTTTCATCGAATCCTTCATTACATCAAAAGTTTGTTCAAGAAATTTATTTTAGATTTAAAAATTATAAATAATTCACCTTATTTATGTTGTTAACAACTTTGACATTTAGTCATTTTAACAACAAAAAAGTGTTGAATATCATTTGTTTACCAAACACATCAACAATTTTTTTTTCATTTTCAGCACTTCTATCCAAACACTTATTTGCTTAATTTATAAGAACTTATTTTAAGCTTTTAATCACTTAAACTAAATAACTATTTTTTTTTAATCCTATCCAAACTGGCTCTAAGAAGAAAGGTTGCACAAATAAGATGGAACGGAATTATGGTAATATTACATTCAAAGACAAAGGGTACTTTATAATATCAACCAGCTATTTCGTCAAGCAACAAACAAACAACATACTCAGTGTGATCCCACCTAATAGGGTCTGGGGAGGGTAAGATGTACAATCCATACCACCACATCTGAAGAAGTAGAGAGGTTATTTCTAATAGACCCCGGGCTCAAGACAGAAGGATAGTAGATACAGTCGTAATAAATACGAGACAAGATGAAATAACAGAAAATACGGCACCTACAAAGCAGTACTATAAACTACAAATCGCAAGACCCTCACCCCCCCCAACCCCAAAACCCTCCTAACTAGAGACTCGAGAATAATTGGCAAAAAGGGCACTTTTCAAAACTATTTTGCCAAATGCCCACTTAATTTCTTTTTGATTTATTTTTTAGGTTTAGGGTGTAAAAAGTGGGGCCCACACATGGGCCAAGGTACCAATTCATCATTTTTATAACTTTAAAAATTTAATATAATACACATAACACCCTTCACTTATTCCAATATAAAAAAAAACCTCTCTCTTTCTCCTCTTCAATTCTCAACTCCCGCTTTTGAAACTTCTTCTCCCAAAAACGCCATTTTCATTTCTTCTTCTTCTTCATCTCCAGCTGCTAAGGGCTCGTTGTTGCGTCGTAAGGTTAGTTAAAATCAAGTTTTGATCATTTGTAGATCCATTTAAATGATTTTATTTGCTAATTGATTCGTAGCGATGTAGGAAATTTTTTTTTTCGAATTTGGTTGATTAAATAGTAAAAAAAGAGAAATTTATAGGTAATGAGTTTGATTTTGAAGCAATGGTTGAGGTTTTATAGGGCATTTTTGACATATTTTTTTTTGTTGATCACGGTGTTAAATTTTGAAACTTTTGTTTACGAGTTTTGGTTTAGTTCTGTTTTTTTTTAGCAAAGAAGTGTTGAATGGTGGGATAATTGCTATTTGAAGAGTTATTTTGACATTTTGATCTGAACAGTAACCTGTTTCTGTCTGTAGACCCGTGGTCTATGAAATGAGAATGCCCTAGATTGAAATCAGTTTTTAGACGTATGAAATTCTTTTAAAATATGATTGCTGAAATAGTAAAAATTGAAAGATTAAAAGCTAATAAGTTTGATTAGGTGCACTAGTTTGATTTTTAGCAATTGTTGTGTTTTGATACTACATGTTGGATTTTGGTTCAGTTATTGTATGTTTGTGTAGTGAACTGTTTAATGGTGGGGTATTTCTTAATTTTTTGGGGGGGTTTTCATTTGAGCATTTAGTTATTTCTGTTGATAGATTTCTGGTCTTTGAACTGAAAATGGGAGATTTGATCTGTAGGTGTACATTGTGTTGAAAATGGCTAAAAAAAGTATCCTTCCTAAACACAAATACGATGCCTCTTCTGATTCTGCTGGTAGTAGTAGAAAAAAGAAAAGCCGAGGCAGTTAAAAATGTCTCAAAAAGGAAGAAAATTGAAGAGGCAGTAGAAAAAGAAAAGCTGAGACAGTTGAAGGCTAATATTGTTAATGTGTTGTTGAATGATGAGTTGTTAGACTATGACAATATTTTTTTATTTCAGAAATATGAAGGTTGAAGGATCTGGTGGTAGGATATGACAAACATTCTTTTATATTATGAAATTTGTTATGATTTTGCACTGAATCTGTTTCTATCAAACTGATTTGTGGCATGAAATTTGAATATGCAGGGTGTTGTCATAGTTGGTATAGTGTATGCTTGATATCATAGAATGCATTCTTAATCTTTCATATACTACATGCATAGTCTATCATTACTAGGGCTATACAAACCAAACCGTCAAGTCAAACCGAACCGACGAACCAAATCAAACCGAAAAAAAAAAATCGACTTATGATTTGGTTTGGTGTTAACCCAAAAAAAGGTCAAACTGAACCCGAATCAAACCGAACCTGAATCAAACCCAAAAAGTTTGAATATTATATATATATATATATATAATTTTGAAACTTTTTTATATATAAAATATTAATTATAATCTACTTTTTAAATACTTTTTCAACTAGTTTTAGTAATTTTCAATAATTTGAAAGTAGATGCAGATATATATTTAGATTTGGGCCTTTAAATTGTAATATTTGTCCATTAATTGATCGAAAACCCAATATAAACTTAAACCCTAAACTTTTCACTCTTCATCTCACTTTTTAGTTTCAAGAGAGTTTTCCGCTCATCATTTTTTCATAATTATGGTTTTTCATTTGCACATGAATGAAAATATATTTGATCTAGCCTTCGATTACAATATAATTGTAAAAACTAAAGATTATAAAAAAATGAAAAAAACCAAAAACCTGAAAAAAAAATGACTAAAACCAATTTTATGTTGGTTTGATTTGGTTTATAGTTTTAATAAACCAACATGATTTTTTTTTAATAAAAATCGAACCAACCCGACCTATGTACACCCTTAATCATTACCATGCTGCTCGAATTTCAGTTGATGTGTCATTTGATCGACTATAATTCTATCAAAAATAGTATTAACATTATAAAAAAATACAAGTATTATTATTTATTTAATCACTACATCCATGTTACACTTTTCCAAAGAACGAATACTAGCATTATAACACATAACATAATTTTTAAGTCATTCTCCTTTTCTTCGGTCAAAATCAATTTTTGTTTTAGTTGATCCCTCTCTATTTGCGTGTCATGTAACAATACTTTAAAGTGATCCCTCTGTTCTTCGGCTTCTTTGAACAAAGTCTTGAGAAAATCTTTATTTTCTTCACATTGTTGGAGCCTTTGTAGTAGATTAAATTTTGCCAAACCTTGAAAATTTGATGTCTCGGATCCCAGACTCAACGTTGATGGACTAGTTGGAGGTGATAGCTCATCAAGCCATTTAAAAAACAAGCATGTGCCATTATCCTAGAAAAAAATAATAATTACATAACGATTATCTTAACTTTATAAAAAATACACATACAACTCACCTTCGCAATTGCACAATTATAAAATTTGCGACCTGAATTTGAATCCGCGCGTGACGTCCTCAAGACAGCCGAATTCCTACAGTGAAAAATTAGAATATTTTTAGAATTAGATGTCTGAGATGCTCGAGACATTGTAGAATTTTTAAATAAAAACAAAGTGAATGAAATAAAATAATGAGGGATGGACACCTTATATATGAAGTAAAAATGAAGTGTTAACACAAATGGATTACAAAAGTAGCTGTTTATTACTGTTGGAACAATAATTTTTTTTTTCGAAACTGATGGTGACACTTAATAGACTGTCGTAGATCATGACCTATGTCAGCCATCAACGAGATACCAAAGTCTACCATGGACAGTCGTAATCGATGGACCCTCAATAATATGTTAAATAAAAAATATTACAGTAAAAAATATACTTGTGCTTTGAGGGTCCATCAATTCGGTTAGTCTATCATATACTTATGCCTTAAGGAGTGCATTGATTGATCTCCTGATTATGCGTAGACCTCTGCTATAGACCAACACTTAGATGTTGTTTAAAAATAAATAAATTAATTAAAAATAAATGTAGTGTAGGTTTGTACACATATGAAGGAGTGTAAACAAGTCACATAAACATTATTAGAGCTCATACAAATTAGGGGTGGTGAATTAAGGAGTGTGTGAATGAGTATTGGTCGAACAAACAATATACTAAGAGTAATGATTGTCAAAGCACAAGTATGTTCAACCACTATCCATTCCACATACTCTTTTGATTTGGGGGTTGTGATTGAAGAGTAGTGATTGAAGGA
Organism: Capsicum annuum; assembly: GCF_002878395.1. Taxonomy (NCBI): domain Eukaryota; kingdom Viridiplantae; phylum Streptophyta; class Magnoliopsida; order Solanales; family Solanaceae; genus Capsicum; species Capsicum annuum. Next base: position 13,785,698 of record NC_061121.1, read on the forward strand.
GTATGTGGAATGGGTAGTCATCAAATACAATCAACATCCTCAAAACATATTTGTGCTTCGACAAGCATTACACTTAGGATATTGTTTGTTTCGACCAATACCCACCCACACATTTCTTAATTCACCATCCCTAATTTGTATAAGTTCTAATATGATTATGTGACTTGTTTAAACTCCTTCATATGTGTACAAACCCACACTATATTTATTTTTAATTTACTTATTCATTTCATTTTAAACAACATCCAAGTGTTGTTCTATAGAAGTGTACATAGAACTATATGGTCTACGAATAATCAGAAAATCAATCTATGCACTCCTGAAGGTGTAAGTCTACGGTAGACCAAGCGAGTCAATGGACCCTCAAAGCACAAGTATATTTTTTATATGGATTTAACATGGGTCAACATCGATGACATTCTATTAAGTGTCACCAACAGTTCTAGATTGTTTGTTTAATCACCCCCAAATCATGTAATTATGTGTTTAAACCTTTTTTAATTTAATTATTTTCTTTAGAAAACCCTAAATTATGTGATAATATTTTTAAACTTTTTAAAATTAACTTATTTTCTTTAACCAACCCCAAAACACGCGATTAATCTATTTAAATCTTTTTTAATTTAATTATTTTCTTTCACCAGCCCCAAAACATGTTATTATCTTTTTAAATTTTTTTAAATTTAATTCTATTTTTTCACCAGCCCCAAATCATGTGATTATTTCTTGAAACCTTTTTTAATTTAATTATTTTCTTTCAAACTATAAGCTACTCATGGGCCATCGATTCATATAATCTACCATCGACTACTATGTTTGGTCGATGTGAGACTAAGTCTAAGATCGACGATAGACTATTTATGTGATATGTATTTACAGATGTATTCACTACAGATGCAAACACAAAAAATAACAATAACCAAAAAGAGGGAAACAAAATTTGAAAATAGAAATACTTATATTAAAATTTGTTCATTGCACAATAATAGAAATTTTACATGGAAAATATTGGCACAGCGGCCAGAACAACCAAAATAAGCAAAAAACGAAGAAGCTTTCTTCTAACAACAATCCTACCAAGAAAGCTTCTTCTGCAAGGTGTCGTACTTTTTTTCCCGCAACAACCAACCACAACCACGAGATAAGCATTTCGCTTTCATGAATTTGATGCAACTCTTCTCCATATAATAATCAAAAGACTACCTCGCCGCTGCTGCGTCTAGTAGCATTTTCAGCTCTTTCTTATCGGCGAATGTTTGACTACAATAGAAATTGGTTCCATCGGTGAATGAGTGTCCTGGTTGTGATCTTATTCCACAGTCTTATTTATCATCTTCCATATGCATAGAATCATCTTCCATATTAATTGGATGATCGCCATCGTTCTCGTAATCATTCAAATCGTCGTCAACTACCGGGCGCCGAGGTGGGGGTGGTGATGAATTCAGCGGTCCTTCAAAGGACCTCTCAACCACATTTATCCTCAAAATAGGCCTAAAGCCATCTGCATCGGCATCCATTATGTACGTTAGCACACGTACATCATTATTTATGATCGTAGGATTCACTTTTTCCCTCAAATGCATTAGATAACTAATCACCACGTTGCTCGGCGCGCAATCTAGATCCTCGCTCTGCATTACGCTTACAACGAATTCATCGTACAAACTGTTGCGGGGAACAGGAATGAGAATTGTCACCTTGATAAATGATCTCCATTTCCAACATTTGGGAGTCTCCACCCATTCTCCCATGAAATCACCAGAAACCAGAACAAATTCTACAATAGACATCCTAGAATTAAGCTTTGGTCGAGGTAGATTATGCTTAGGGTCTATGTCGGGATGTATGCACGGCCGATGACTGACAATGAAGGGTCGATGGCTACGCAGATACTCGTACAAAAACTTGAAATTGTAAATATTGCTTCTAATCAATGATTGTTGGGTTTATGGAATAGAGAAATGAACTTGGAGTCACTTGAGTTGTTGTAATGTACTTTCTAAAGTGGTTTTGAGTAATGTGAGTGATTTAAAGCTTTTTAACAATAGTGGAAAGTGTGTTTGAGAAGATAGGAAACAAATGGGGTAACAATGGATGCAATGGACAAGCTTATGATGTTTGTGGACTGATTTACAGCTGATCGTCAGAAAATAACGCCGAAAAAGTGGTCGGAATCGGAGTTTTTTGGAGGGAAAAAAAACCCACCTTCTATGTTTAGCTTTTGAATTTTTTTTTTAATATTTTTGAAAAACCTAGATATTTTTGTATATATAATGGTGGATGATGGAGTGGGTTGAAGTGTATTATTAGAAACTTGTGGGTTGAAGTGTATTATTAGAAACTTGTGGGTTGAAGTGTAACTTGTGGATGAATTTATTAAGTTGGAAGTATTGGGTTAAAGTGAATTATTATAAAAATTGTGGCTGAAATTGTTAAGTTGGAAAAGTTGGTGGTGAGGTGGAATTAAGGGGTATGACCAATTTTTTCAAACTTTTGGCTATTTGGCAAAATAGTTTTGTAAAACAACCTTATTGGCATACTTGCCTAGAAACTCCACCCTATGTGCAAAGTTATACAACTACTAGCAACATTACCCCAAGACACAACTAACTGCAGGCGACTCACCCACACGCACTAACCTTCTACCCTAATTCGACACTCAAAAGTGGCACATAATTTGTGAGAAGCTATATATTAAGCAAGGAAAAAGAACTATATACAGAAAAAAACAATTAGACGGGTAGAGGAATCGCACAAAATGTAATGAAGTGAATACATAACAACCAGAAACCAAAATGCAAACATTTTGCACAGCTAAAGAATCAAGCAGACTTAAAATAGAACTACAGGAGTCTATGACATCCAACTAATAAAAGAAATTTGGACATTTCTCGGAATATTCGAAAGGGGAACCAAAAGGAAAACAGACATAAATGTTATGGTGAATATTCCACGTACTTAGCAAGAAAACATGGGTAATCAGAAGAAGCAGCAGTGGCAGATCAACCTTAGAGGTCGTGGGAGCCTATCAGTGATTCACCATCTAGATCTTAAAAATGCAAGTGAAAGACCAGGTATGGTATACACACTTTTTCCTACTCCTCTACTAGCAACGAAGCACCCCGTACACACCTGGGTATTCTATAAGCTTTATTTTTTCTTTCTTTCTTTATGACCAAGAAATCCATTAGGACCATATATAGCCTTCAAAACTCGGGACATTGGGTCTGTCTTCTACCCTTCTCCACTAAATACCAAACTTAATTCACACGACCCATAGCTCAAGCCTGTGACCTAAGTAACAAGTCCCTCTACCTTAGAGGTCGTGAGAGGAGCATATCAGTAATTAGTCATGTACACCCACTTTTCCCTACTGCTCTACTAGCAAAGGAGCACCTTCGCACACTTGGGTGTGGTATAAGCCCATCTAGTTATTCTTTTTTTTTTTTTTTTTTTGTTAATGACCAAGAAATCCAGCAGGAGCCCACAGCCTTCAAAACTCAAAAGACAACGGGTACTGTCCGTCCTCTGTCCTTCTCCACTTAAATACCAGACCTAATTCGCACGGAACAGAGGTCAAACCTGAGACCTAGTTAACAAATCCCTCAACTCGTGTCACTTGAATTAAGCCATGGGGTTAAGCCCATCTAGGTTTTCATATAGCTAATTCTTAAGGGTATGGCCTCATGGTCAATGAAATAGTTGAGAGCCATGAGATCTCAAGCCCAAATTCCAGCACTATGTGTTTTCTTCTTACATGTGTTAGCCTCTGTGGATAGAGCTACCTAGTAGCTATTGCTGGTGGGAGTTTGTAGGGTGTCTGGTAGAATTAGTCAAAGTATCCAAAAGCTGACCAGGACACCACGTTCATCCAAAAAAAAAAAAAAAGCTTACTTTATACAAACTAGAGCAAATATAAAATCGAAAGCAAATAAGAGCAAGTATAAACTTGAAAAATTATATGACCAATAATATCACAGCATTATAACCGTATATAATAATATTCGAGTTTAAGGGTTTTGGCAGAGACAAACACAGCATTACAAACCCAAATCCACTAATATTTGGTGTTATTGTGCCCATTAAAATTCATTGAAAAAAGTGGATAAAAGTTTTTGTCGAATAATATATAGAAAGAAAGAGGGGATATATGTAGAAAAAATACATACAGTTCGATTCCGACAGGAGATCGCCGAGATGGAGGAGAAGAGAAGACCGCAGAGAGATTTTGGCAAGAAATATTACGCAGACGTTGGGTCGAAAGTCGAATTTGGTCTTTATTTGTTAAGTAAAACTTAGCTCTAGTCTACTTCAGCCACAATTACATCCCATCTCGATTTTTTTTAAAATTCCGTAAAATCTCGATTTTAAGTTTTCCTGATGCATAATATTAAAAAAAATACAAATTTAATAATACATCCTATTAATTAACAACTGTGCCATAATTATGAAAATTAACAAAATTAAGAAACAATTAACTCTTCATATCTTCTAATTAACAGTTAAATATCCCAAAAAGATAATTTCGTTAATAATGCTTTTTCTTAAAAAAATATTCATCTCCATATTCAACATCCAAAGTCATTCTTCTTAGTTTTTCTCTTTTTTATTTACTGTAATTTTTTATTTTTCAATAATTTGCAATGAATATATCGGTGGATTACGACATTTCGGTATTTGAGTTGATGATGTCAAGTACAAAGGATATAAGAGTGATGGCACTATAATAGGTGAACATGTAACGTACGAAAAAATGATTTCTGTCATTGCAGCAATACTTGAAATTGATGAAAAAAGGAAAAAAATTGAAGCTCGATACATTGTTGATGGTAATTCAGCTTCATTGTTGATTCGTAATGATATGGGGGTGAAGCTATATATCAAAGTTAAGAAAAGTATTCCAAGTTTCGCGATGTATCCACTATGCATAAGTACAATCGATAAAGATGAAACGAAGATGTTTGAGGGTGAAACTATTCAACTCCATTGTTGATTCGTAATGATATGGGGGTGAAGCTATATATCGAAGTTAAGAAAAGTATTCCAAGTTTCGGGATGTATCCACTATGCATAAGTACAATCGATAAAGATGAAACAAAGATGTTGTTTGAGGATGAAACTGGGCCAGTTATGTGTTTAGAGTCTACTAATACGGAAAGTCTAGCATTAGCTCTTGTTGATTCTGATATTTCAAAACCTTCGTCTTTGATCGACATTACGATGAACAAAATAATTTCAGATTAAAAGAATTCAGATGTTAAGGAAGGTCAAATACATAAGGACAGAAAAACATTAATTTCTGTGACGGCAAAGTATGTCATTGATTATTCTTTCAACTTTAAAGCCAAAAGATACAGCAAACAAAGGTATATATCTAATGTTTAATGTATTAGAAGAAAATATATATATATCTTGATACGAAAAGTCTAGCATTAACTCTTGTTGATTCTGATCTTTCAGAGGCTTCATCTTTGATCAATGTCATACCCCCTTTTTAACGTACTCCAAAAAATGGTATATTTTTAAGTTCGAAAGGGTTTTATTACTTAATTGACAAGAAATGAGAATTTGTTTCGGAAAAGGGTTATTTATTCAGAGTCGCTACTTGGCATAATCCGGTGTGCCAAGTCACCTTTGGAAAATCCTTTTCGAAACCATTTGACTCTTAAACTGGTTTACGAACAGAGATTTCGGCTAAGGAATTCTGTTGACCGAGGGGAAGGTGTTAGGCACCCCTCGATCCCGTGGTTTGACCACGGTCGCTTGGCAGAGCGTATCGGCTAAATTGACGTTGCAAATGCATAAACCACACAAAGCACACAAAAATAATCACTCAAGCAAACAAAACAAAATAATCCAAAATACAAAGTCCAGTCCAATTATACAGTTCGAAATAAAAAATACTGAAATAACCTACACTAGTCCTAAACCATGCTTTACCCGATGCCTCGGGCCTTGATCACGAACATCCTTAGCGTACAAAATTCTTCAGGGCATTCCCCGGTGAGCAAATACAAATTACCTCGGGGCATTCCCCGATTAAATAAATACACTTTCCAAATACGATAAATAAGACATTTAACAAATATTCCAATCATTCCAACACTACACCAATCCTAAACTTGCCTACCCAAGCTTACTGTTTGCCTACCCGCTCGACGACATATCGCATTCAACATCAATAATGTATCAAAAATATTATAATATTCACTTTTATCAATTTTCGATTCCCGTCCCCAAATTTATTTCAACCAATCGCACCATTGAAACTAATCAACATCTTTCATCAATACCACCGGAGTCACATCGCCAAACACGTGATCATAACAACAACAACATCAGACAATTACAATCACCTAACACATAATCATAGCCATTTAAACAAAAATAAAATAAAGAAGAAAGTACGGGAGTAAAGAGATGGACCTCAATGATGATTTTATTCCAAATATCAGTCGATCGAGAACAAGAAGATGAGTCCGCGTGCCAAAGAATCTCGATTCGGAACCTCAACTCAAACCCCCAACTCCGGTATGCATCCCTTTTACCATCTTTCAATGACCCCAAGATAAAATAACTCAGAACAGACAATACACGAACAAAAATCCGCTAAGAGCAGTGAACCAACAAATATCTAAATTTTACAAGAAAACCAAGACTTCTCCCTCACAGCTCTCTCTCTCTCTCTCTCTCTCAATTTTCCCCTCTCTTGTCGATTTCTCTCTCAAACCCGTAACCGAATCGCAATTGGGTTGCCGTTGGCAACTCACCGGAGCTCCGAATCAGTGTAGACTTGCCGGAACAGTGACTGAAAAACAACTAAACGGTCGGATTTTGGCTATATCTCGTCCAGAAATCGAAGGAAAATAAAGATATTTGGGCGATTACGAGACTGATTCGAACAGCTGACACTAAAATTGAGTCCGACACTTAGGTCACCGGTAAAAAAGCTTGAACGGAAATTTGATTTCTCGCCGCTTTCACTATTCCTTCGCCGGATTCCGCCAAACGCCCTCCATTAATTCGTTTCTCCTTACTAAGTGTGTGTGTGTGTGTTATTCGTGATGTCTATGTGTTAATGGTGTGAGGTTAAGAAGATGATGGAAGAAGAAAATTTTTTTTTGGGATCTGCTCTTTTTTTTTTTTTTGGGTTCCTGATCCTCCTTTTTTGTGAGAGCATGTGTGTATATATTGTGAGGTTGGGTAGTGGTGAGGTAGGGTAGGTGGGGTCATGTGGGTATGGGGTAGGGGGTAGGGGGTAGGGGGTAGGGTGTGGGGTGGTGAGGTGGTTTATTTTGATTGGGTAGGTTGTTAGGATAAGATAGAATTAGTTAGGATAGGTTTTGTTAGGGATTTTTGTTATTATTATTTTTTTTTTGGTATTTTGTGAGGGTATAATAACATGGGTGAGGATACACGGTAGGATAAAAATAAAATGGGTAAAAACGACATCGGGGAGGGACGAAATTAGGTGTCTACATCATGCCCCCTTTGGATGTAAACACGAAGTGTTTTCAGGCAAAGAAGTAGACAGCGAGACCAAATTTTGACCCGACCATTATTTAAAGAAAGAAACAGAAGGAAGAAGGACAACCGGGTCTTGATTTAAGATATCCTTCCTACCTAAATTATGAGAGAATCAAGTCACGGGTATTTCAAAGGATTGGAAGAGGTGGACTATACCGAGTTGGAGAGTCGAGTGAGGCTCCATCGAGGTTCCGGTCCGCGGCTCTGTTATTACATCAAAATGAAAATTACAAGTTAAAACATAAATGAAATTACAAAAATCCTATCTATACAGCTCCTGTTGGCTCTTGACTCGACTTTTATCACCCTATTTTTCAGGCGGGCCCCTGACTTGCAATATCTTTCAACTTGTTGCTTGGCGTTCAATTGCTTCGCTTTGTTGCTTGACTTTTCGTTTCTTCACCCTATTCTCCAGGCGGGCTCCTGACTTGCTATTTCATCATCCTGTTCTTCAAGCGGGCTCCTGACTTACTATTTCATTTATAAAAGTGTGGTCCCATTTTCCAGGAGGGACCTGAACATAAAGTAAAATCCCATTTTTCAGGAGGGTCCTGAACAGAAAGTAAAATCTCATTTTTCAGGAGGGTCCTGAACTGAAAGTAAATTCCCATTTTTTAGGAGGGTCCTGAACAGAAAGTAAAATCCCATTTTTTAGGAGGGTCCTGAACTGAAAGTAAAATCTCATTTTTCAGGAGGGTCCTGAGAAGAAAGTAAAATCCCAATTTTCAGAAGGGTCCTGAGCAGAAAGTAAAAATCCCATTTTTCAGGAGGGTCCTGAGCATAAAGTAAAATTCCATTTTTCAGGAGGGTCCTGAGCATAAAGTAAAATCCCATTTTTCAGGAGGGTCCTGAGCATAAAGTAAAATCCTATTTTCAGGAGGTCCTAGACATAAAGTAAATTCCCATTTTTCAGGAGAGTCCTGAACATAAAGTAAATTCCCATTTTTCAGGAGGGTCCAGAACTGAAAGTAAATTCCCATTTTTCAGGAGGGTCTTGGACATAAAGTAAATTCCCATTTTTCAGGAGGGTCCTAAACAGAAAGTA
>NC_061121.1:13794372-13808848 GCF_002878395.1 Capsicum annuum
TTTTCAGGAGGGTCCTGAACAGAAAGTAAAATCCCATTTTTCAGGAGGGTCCTGAACATAAAGTAAAATCCCATTTTTTAGGAGGGTCCTGAACTGAAAGTAAATTTCCATTTTTCAGGAGGGTCCTGGACTGAAAGTAAAATCCCATTTTTCAGGAGGGTCCTGAACATAAAGTAAAATCCCATGGATGTGCATTTCCAATGGTAGCTGAATTAAGTGAAGCGAATTTGCCCCCTATTTCGACAAAGAAAATTTGTCAGTTAAAAACTTAGTGGTGGCTTGCAGCTCTTGGCTTCTCAGGTATCTGCCCCAGTACTCACTCATTTCATCTTTGTTCTAAATCGCTAACACTTGCCCTGTCCTTCCGCATCATTGACCTGGACCCATATTGAGGGAAATGAGTTCTGACTCAAACAATGGGTTTCTATTTTACCATGACCCTAAGATGCACTCTTTTCCCAAATCTGAATGCTTCCACGGATCTAATAGTCTGTCGGTAGATAGACTTTCTTTGCTTCATGTTGAATTACGATCATATTTCTTTCCCGTGCTGTTCCTTGGCTTTTCCTCATATAATTGGAAAGACTGGTACTAAATTTGAAATCCTTTCTCGCTTGTTTTGACACAGACTTGACTTAAAATGTAAAGAAAATGATGGTGACTTTTATTTTTGATAAATGACATAAAAAGATAGAAAGCATGAATATGTAAATGAAAGAAAAGGGCAATGTCCCATATTCAAAAAGAAAACTTATCTGAATACGATAAACCAACTCCAATGAATATGACATGCATTTTGGATTGAGCTGCCTGATCTTCCTATCCAGACTCCCCATTTGTTGTTGAGTTCGTACCTTTTGCCACTGAGCCGCTTCTTCAAATCTATTGGACTCATACATCATATTCGATTGACGACATCTTAAAAAACTTTCGCCAACCAATCTCTTTCTTCTCACTTTTTACTTTTCTCTTGAACTCTCCATCGCCTTACGATGCCTGTGAGGGTTTTCACCAATAAGACTCTATCATTTTTATTTCTCTCCACTCACCATCGCCTTATGGTGCCTGCAAAGATTTTCACCAATAAGACTCTTTCATTTTTATTTCTCTCAACTCACCATCGCCTTGTGGTGCCTGGAAAGGTTTTCACCAATGAGACTCTCTCATTTTTGTATTTCTTTCCTGATTTCTTACGCTGAGGGAGACAAACGGCACTTTACAATGTATCATCATGTCCATTTCATGCTTAGCCTTAACATTATCAAAAATTGATCTGAAGGACTTTCTTTGGTTGTAACTTGGCTTTTGGTTAAGGTTAGAAAAGATGGGAAGAGGCTCAAAAGATACTTGAAGTGGGGGTGGGACTTACAACTTTCAGAATTGACTCAAATAACACATTAACTCATCCCCCAGTTTTGTTGACTGGGTGAATCTTAGATCTTTATTTGGTTGGACCGAGCCCGAAATAGGGCAGCCTACGTATCTCACTCCCGAGAGAGGAGAATCAGGTTGCACGTAGTTCCATCAGCTTCTTCTTTGTTCTAATTTGATTTTGATTTTTGATTTTTTTTTCGATATTTATCTTTGACTCTATTTTGATTCCAAAAGAGGGATATGAAAGAAAAAGTAAAACGAAGCTCAAACGGGTAAACAAGGGATGACACAATGTTTGGATAGAAGAATAAAATGCCTTCATCATATCAATCTTCAAAATGCAAGTACTAAACATGCAATAAACTCAACGAAGGATCAAATATCATACATAGTATCTTTTGACCGCATCAGCATTGATAGCCATTTCTGCCATTTTGCCTTTAATATCTGTCAAATATAAGGCTCCATTGGGCAACACTTTCTTCACAATAAAGGGACCTTGCCAGTTGGGGGAGAACTTGCCTTTCGCTTCAACCTGGTGAGGAAGGATACGTCTCAATACCAACTGACCAACTTCAAAATTCCTAGGACGGACCTTTTTGTTATACGCTCGAGCCATCCTCCTCTGATACAACTGGCCATGACACACAGACGTTAGCCGTTTTTCCTCAATCAAACTCAAATATTCTAGTCGAGTTTTTACCTATTCGTCATCATCAATCTTTGCTTCTATGATGACTCGAAGAGAGGGAATTTCAACTTCTGCAGGGATGACCACTTCTGTCCCATACACCAATAAATATGGAGTTGCCCCTATTGAAGTACGAACAGTGGTGCGATAACCTAGCAATGCAAACGATAATTTTTCATGCTATTGTCTAGACCCTTGTACCATTTTTCGCAGTATCTTTTTTATATTCTTATTGGCGGCTTCTACAGTACCATTGGCCTTTGGGAAATATGGAGTAGAATTTCGATGCGCGATCTTAAACTGTTGACACACTTCTTGCATCAAATGACTATTGAGATTGGCAGCATTGTCTGTAATGATCGTCTTAGGAATTCCAAATCTACAAATGATATTGGTATGAACAAAATCTACCATAGCTTTCTTTGTCATTGACTTGAAAGTTACTGCTTCTACCCACTTTGTGAAGTAGTTAATGGCTACCAAAATGAATCTATGCCCATTTGATGCCTTCGGCTCAATCGGTCCAATCACATCCATTCCCCAAGACACGAACGACCATGGAGCAGCCATTGTATGCAAATCAACAGGAGAAGAACGTATCAGATCACCGTGTACCTGACATTGATGACACTTTCGAACAAATTGAATAGAATCCCTTTCCATAGTAAGCCAGTAATAACCTGCTCAAAGAATCTTCTTTGACAAGACATGACCATTCATATGTGACCCGCATACTCCAGAGTATACTTCAACCATGATTGCTGAGGCTTCTCTTGCATCTAAACACCTTAAAAGTCCCAGATCTGGGGTCCTCTTATACAAGATTCCCCCACTTAAGAAAAATTCACTAGCCAAACATCTAATAGTCCTCTTTTGATCATTGGTGGCATATGATGGGTATTCTCCTGACTGAATGTACCGCTTGATATCCAAGAACCAAGGTTCTCCATCGAGCTCTTCTTCAACCACATTACAGTAAGCATGCTGATCACGACTCTGTATATGCACTGGATCGATGTAGGCTTTGTCAGGATGTTAGAGGATTGACGACAGAGTGGCTAAAGCATCAGCAATTTCATTGCGAATCCTTGGAATATGCCTAAATTTTACTAACACAAACCATTGACATAGCTCCTGCAAGCATTGTCAATACGGGATGAGCTTCAAATCTTGCGTCTCCCAATCGCCTTGAATTTGATGGACGAGCAAATCCGAATCTCCCAACACTAATAATTCCTGGACTCCCATATCAACAGCTAACCTCAAACCAAAAATGCAGGCTTCATACTCTGCCATATTGTTAGTACAGTAGAATCGAAGTTGTACTATTACTGGGAAATGTTGTCCTGATTCAGAGATAAGAACCGCACCTATTACGACTCCTTTCATATTAACAGCTCCATCGAAAAATAACCTCCAACCTGGATCAACATCTATAACGACTTCATCGACACACGATACTTCTTCGTCAGGAAAATATGTCTTTAATGGCTTATACTCTTCATCGATGGGATTCTCAGCAAGATGATCTACCAAGGCTTGGGATTTCATAGCGTTTCAATTCACATATACAATGTCGAACTCGGCAAGCAATATTTGCCACTTTGCCAATCGACCCGTCGGCATAGGATTCTAAAAGATATACTTTAAAGGATCCATGCGGGAGATGAGATAAGTAGTATAGGATGAGAGATAATGCTTCAACTTCTGGGCTACCCAAGTTAGGGCATAACACGTCCTTTCAAGAAGAGTATACCTGGCCTCATAAGTGGTGAACTTCTTGCTAAGATAATAAATAGCCTGCTTCTTTTTGCCTGTGACATCATGTTGACCCAGGACACAACCGAAAGAATTGTCCATAACTGATAAATATAAGATCAAAGGCCTACCAGGCTCCGGGGGTACCAGCACGGGTGGATTTGACAAATATCTTTTGATTCGATCAAACGCTTCCTGACATTCTTCAGTCCATTTTATCGTAACACTCTTTTTCAGCATCTTGAATATGGGCTCACAAGTGGTTGTGAGTTGAGCAATAAACCTGCTAATATAGTTCAATCTACCAAGAAAAATCATCACCTCCGTTCTATTCTTGGGCGGGGGCAAATCCTGAGTGGCTTTGATTTTTGAGGGATCCAATTCAATTCCCCGATGGCTGACTACAAAACCCAATAGCTTTCCAGATGGCACTCCAAATACATATTTTGCCGGGTTGAGTTTGAGATTATACCTGCGAAGCCTTTCAAAGAACTTTCTTAAATCTTTAACATAATCGGCCTGACTTTTTGACTTAATAATCACATCATCCACATAGACCTCAATCTCCTTATGCATCATGTCATAAAACATAGTGGTCATGGCTCTCATGTATGTTGCTCCAGCATTCTTCAAATTGAACGGCATCACTCGATAACAATAAGTTCCCCATGGTGTGATAAAAGATGTCTTCTCTGCGTCTTCATTATCCATAATGATCTGGTGATATCCGGCATAGCAATCCACAAAAGAGGAAACCTCGTGTTTAGCATAGTTGTCTAACAAAATATGGATGTTGGGTAGTGGAAAATCATCTTTCGGACTAGCTTTGTTCAAATCACGGTAATCAACACACACTCGAATTTTGCCATCTTTCTTTGGTACGGGAACAACATTGGATAACCACATGGGATAACGAGCTACTCGAATTACTTTGGCTTCAAGTTGTTTCATGATTTCTTCTTTAATTTTAATACTTACATCTGTTTTAAACTTCCTCAACTTCTGTTTGACAGGAGAGAATGCGGTATCAGTTGGCAATTTGTGAGCCACTAATTTAGTGCTTAAACCAGGCATATCATCATAAGATCATGCAAAAACATCCTTATAATCCATTAATGGTTGAATCATTTCATCTTTTAGCAATGGCAAAATATGTACACTGATTTTAGTTTCCCTAACATCTTGTTGATCCCCTAGATTTATTGGCTTAGTCTCATTCAAATTAGGATTCGGTTTGTCTTCAAACTGTTCCAACTCTTTGCTTATTTCTTCTAGTGCTTCTTCTTCATCATATTCCCCATCCTGCTTCATTACATCTTGATTAGTTTGGATTTTAAGATCAGGCTGAAAATTCTGCATGCATGTCATGTCATTAGAATCAGCATAAAGAGAACTGTGTAAGAAAAGAAAAACAAAATATATTAGACACAAAAAAAAAGGGACATTGCATTTCATTAAATAAAAGATAGAAGGGTTTAAACATAGATGTCAACACAATATAAACAAACTAAAATCCGAATCACAACCCTGAAATAACTCGGATAAACAGAAAGAAAAACAAAATAAACTACCAAAACTCCCGCCTGACGGGGAGAGGAGTGACTTCCCAATTATTGAGCCGGACAGTTGGACCTATGAATTGCACGTCTGCCATACTGGTAACTTCTCCTGCTTCGACCATATCAACTTCAATACAAAGGTTTTGGAAGTCATCAACCAATTCAACCTCAAATTCTACATGCTTCATGACACCTCTCTTAACAAATGATTCACTGAGTAGTGGCATTGGGCGAGGGAGTGACCATGTTTCTTTTTTCCTTCCCTTAGCTTTCTTCAGATCTTCAGCCGTAGGCTCAAATCCCAGACCAAATGTGCCCACGTTCTCACTCGAACATATGGGATGAACTATACCATGCAGAGACGCTCCCAAACCCTTTCCTGGCTCAAATCCGTATTTTTAAAGTTCACTCATCATGATGATAGAAGCAGAAGACAATTGTGGTCCCAGTATAGCTTGCTATTCAAGGATACGATTCACTAGCACTGTATCAAAAATTTGATAGACGAATGTCTCCTCTACGTTATTTACTTCAATAAGAGACAAGGAAGAATCTTCGTAGGCTGACAAATCTCCTTCACCATGAATAACTACTTCTTGCCTGTCATGCTCAAACTTAATCATTTGGTGCAGTGTAGATGCAACCGCCTTGGCCTTGTGAATCCACGGCCTTCCCAACAACAGATTGTAAGAGGATTTTACATTCAATACTTGAAACTCTATGGAGAACTCAACAGGCCCTATGGTCAACATTAGTTCTATTTCGCCAATGGAATTTGATTTTGCACCATCGAAAGCCCTAACACATACATTGTTGGGCCTGATCCTGTCAGCACCAATATTCAACTTTTGCAAAGTAGAAATAGGGCAAATATTTGCACCTGAACCTCCATCAATCATAACATGAGTGACGTAGAAATCTCCACACTTCACTGTAATGTAAAGGCCCCGGTTATGCCCTGTACCTTCAACAGGCAATTCATTGTCAGAAAAGCTGATCCGATTGACCTCAAAGATTTTTCCAACCATTTTCTCAAGTTGGTTGATTATAATCTCCCTTGGAATATATGCTTCATTTAACACCTTCAATAAAACATCACGATGCTCCTTGGAGTGCAACAACAAAGATAAAAGGGAAATTTGAGCAGGGGTTTTCTTCAGCTGGTCTAATATTGAATACTCTGGCAATTTCATCTTCTTCAAAAATTCTTCGGTGATAGGGTTTTTGATAGATGATGGTCCACTTACCATTGGCTTGGACTTTCTTAAGCTTTCAGGCACGAAGCATCTTCCTGACCTAGTCAAACCCCCTACCTCATCTACATCTTCCACAACTTCTTTCCCGTGATAGGTCATCACAGTCTGCCCATAATTCCAGGGAATCCTTTTTGTATCAACTATCGGAGGTTGGGTCACCGGTTTAAGGACAATAGGCGCTGCCAGTGCTCTTTTTACCATCAAGATGGGCTGACTCAAAGCTCCCACCACCGTCAACTTAGGTTTATCCTGACTTTAATCAACATACCTTCTGGCGCCTTGTACTGTGATCAGGGGTTTCTTTGTGCTTTCTTGGGCTTTATCTTCTCTGATTCCTTCCCGGTTCAATGACATTGCTTTCAAAGACTCTGCTACATTCACTGATTTCTCTTCAATGGTCTGTATCTTAACAATAGGCTTATAACCCCTCGAAGACTCTTTCCCATCATATATCAATTCTAACATATTGGCTTCAGCATGGGTTGGCAGCGGATTCTCGTTAATGTTTGGACCTTCTAGGGCCTGGACCAGCATCTGATTTGTGTCAATTAAATCTTGGACAGCTCTCTTTAAATGCTAGCATTTCTCAATATCATGGCTTGGCATATCAGAACAGTACGCACACCTTAAAGAATAATCTAGATTCCTCGGCGGTGGATTTAAAAGCCTTCCTTGAATTGGGCTTAAAACCTTCAACTTTCTCAACGTATTAAACAAGCTAGAATATGACTCTCCAAGAGGTGTGAATTGATTTTTGACCGCCTTCTCCTTCTTATACTCGGGCTTAGTCTAAAAACTGGGTCTGGAGGGGTTTTGGTACTTTGGTGGAGCGAAGGGGCGATTTTGTGGAGCTTGCGCGTGCCATTGCGGGTAAGAAGGGGTTTGGGCATATGACTGTGCGCTATATACTGGGTACGGTGGTGGTGGAATAGAATATAAAGGGTTTTGTGAAGGGTATTAATGGTGGGGAGGAATATATGGAGCTTGGGCGTAGACTTGGGCTTGGGATTGGGGATAGGGGCGAGGTAGTCTTTTGAGATAGGAATGGGTTCTAACTACGACAGTTGCTACATCCTCTTTCTTCTTTTTACCTCCAAATGTGCCAGATCCACCTTGAATCGCTTGTGTGGTGGCTTTTAATGCGGCAAAACTCACTATTCGGCCGGTCTTAATTCCGTCCTCTATCATCTCCCCCATTTTGAGGACTTCCATAAAAGATTTTCCCATTGCCGGAAGTAAATGCTGAAAATAGGTCTCATCCTGTGCCTAAATAAAAACCTCTACCAACTTACTTTCTTTCATTGAAAGCTTTACCCTGGCGGTCTGTTCACGCCACCTTATCGCGTATTCCCTAAAACCTTTAGTGCTCTTTTTCTTCATGTTGACCAAGGATATTTTGTCCGGAATCAGGTCAATGTTGTACTGAAAATGTTGAACAAATTCAGAAGCCAAATCATCCCAGCTGTTCCATTTATCGATGTCTCGATCGATAAACCATTCTGAGGCCAGATCTGAAAGACTCTCGCTAAAGAAGGCCATGAGCATTTCTTTCTTTCCTCTTGCAGCCCTCAACTGGTTGCAATAACGTCTCAAGTGTGCAACGGGATCACCGTGTCCTGCATACTTCTCGAACTTAGGCATCTTAAAATCGGGGGGAAGATTGATGTCTGGGAACATGCAAAGATCTTTATAGGAAACACTCCTATAATCTCCGATCCCTTACAAATTTCTCATAGCCTACTCTAAACTCTTCAGTTTCTGGGCTATGATATCCTGTTCCTCTGCTGCGACAGGTTTCTCCGTATCAAATGGAAATGCAGGCGGCTGAGTGTACCCATACGGTTCATTCATTCGCAAATTAGGCTCCGGGGCATAATACTGACTATCTAGAACCTTCAGTACTGGCTCACTGGCAGACCTAGGAAGCCTCATTGTGGGACGCACAACATATATGGGAGTTTCATATGGTGGCGGAGCCACAAATACCGGTGTGATCGGTGGCACTGGCTAAGAAGCGGGTCTTGATTGGGGAGCTGCCAAGGGCACACCAGAACTGCTAGGATAATAATGTCACAAAGTGAAACCTAGCGCGTGCTCAGGTGACTCAGTAGGAGTAGAGAATTGCGCCTGAGAGAGGGGTGGGCAATTAGAGATATTTCCAAGACCTTCAGGGAGCGGAGGAGGAGGCATTCCGCTGGCCCATGCCCAGTGTAAATCTATCAATTGTTGCCTAAGCCTTACTACCTCATCATTGTGTTCAGAACTTTCTTCCCTGTGATCCTGATCTGGGTTAATGAGCGAATTTTCAATCTCCCTGCTAGCCATGGCGAGCTTTGCTTTGGATTTAGTAAAGTATGGGTGACTATCCAGAGTGCTGCAAACCTACCTCTGTTATCTGAAAGAACATGCTCATCAAAGACGACATCCGTTAGGATTAGGGCACACAACAAACATGGGAATCACATTGGTAAAATTGTCGTAAATTCATGTTCATTTCTACCAGCTTTTGAGGGTAGCGAGGTCATTTTAACATCATCCTAATTTTTGTCTACACTTATTATTTTCTACACTTATTATTATTATTATTATTTCGTATCCATCTCTGTTATTTTCTTTTCTCTCATTATCTACCTTTATTTTATCATTCTTTATGGCTTTTGTTTTTCCTTAAAAGAGGAAAAATAATGAAAAACAAACAAAACAAAGTAATTAGATCGAACCCAAAAGTAGGTTGCCTACGTATCATGTTGCACATGAATCAGATCTTGCGTAGTTCGGGCAGCACATGCATAAACATTACCCACTTTTTTTTTTTTTGCGAAAACGAAAATTAACAAACCAAGGAAAGACGTAACATCAAAATATTTTGAAGAAAGAAAACCACAAAACGTACAAAAGTTTGGGACCACTTTAAAACTAAACAACAAATACGAAACAACATTATAGACCCCTAAGACAACACAGGTGAAATTACTAGTAAAGACTCTAATACCCAAAAACAACTTGACTTCGACTTAAAGCAGACACCACCCTACAACGTAAGACACATAAAAGACTCAAACTGAATAAAGATAAGAAGTGCTCTTTCAGCCTGGTGCTTTGCGTGATGACCCTGGCTGATATGGACCTGCCTCTGAAGTTCTCTTTCTCCCATTTAAACTTTGTAGCATATCCTGTAAAGATACCCTAATATTGGGGAAGAAGCTTCGGGCCCGTATCCCTGCCTCATGAGGAGTGCACTTGGAAAGATTATTCTGACACCTTTCTACCGTCTTGAACAAATTTGTTAACTGAACTCTCAGTGTTTCCACTTAAGACCCTACACTTTCATCCTGATGGTCGTCTACTATGCATTCTTCTTGTATTTTCCGTCTAAGCTACGTTGGTAAGGGTTGACTAATACCCCGAGGGATAGATTGAAGCCAGACCCCATATCCCTGAGTGTACCCCGGATTATCCAAACTTTCTTTGAGTGTGTCCACACCTAGCTTTGTCGCATGCTTCCAAAACTGCTCGTACTTTCTCTCACCTAAGGCTTGGTCCTTGAAGTACTCAACATCTTTCAGAAGATCCACTGCTGGTGGCACGTCCTGCAGCCTACCCAACTGGCGCATTACCCTAGAAGGGTTGTATGGTCTGGTGCAATTGAGCCCTAACATAACTAAAGGGAGCTGCGTTTGACAACCCAATAATACTATCTTTGGTCGAAGTCACAGATAAGTCCACAAAATGTTATCCCTGGTTCTCGACTCAAGAAATTCAATCCAAGCGTCAACTCCCACGGGTAACAAGAATTTATCCAAACGCAACCTGGAGTCCATGGCTTTCACTCGATTGGGAATACAATGATCTAACACGTCTGGTCTAACTAAAGAAGGCGCATGCAAATGCTCCATCACCCATATCTTCAAGATCAGGTTACAGCCCTCAAAAAATCTCTTCCCCCCTTCACTTCGGTTAAAGCCTTATGTATTTCTGTTAATATCATGGGTATGAGAGTGAACCTGCCTTTTTGATTGATGCCCTTGTCGTTTTTATCCTTATGAAATAGGGCCATCACCACAGATTGCAAACGGGTATTAATTTGTCTTTCTTCTAGTGGAAACACTAAAGTACCTAACAAAGCGAGGATGAAGACTTCAAGACGCTTTCTCTCCCACTTCTCCTTAGTCACATGAAATTCATCCCAAAAGCAATCAAAATCTTCCAAGGGCCCGAATCTAGCAAACAAAAACTCTAGGGAAACCCACGAGTCACTTAAACAACCCAAACGCATACCCTTACTTTTTAAACCACAAGACTGCAAAAATCTCACACCAGTATGATTTCGTGCTCGGATCATGTCCTTCTCGATATAGGGCAAATGCAATAAATTGGATATTTCTGCCAAAGTAGGATTCATTCACATTCCCCAAACCTGAATACCAAACTACTCGGATCCCAAAAGGTCAACAAAGCCTCTATTAAATCTGGACGAGGGGTAACATGCAGAAATTCCGTAAGATCGCCTAATATTTTAACCAGTTTCTGCTGATCAACATAGTTAAACATTTCCCACCATCTAATTAACTTCTTGGGCACCTTGACAACCATCAGAACTCTAGACTTGGCAGACAAATCCATCCTGTAATAACACACAAGACGTTATCTCAAAAAAATCGATAGGAGTAGAAGATTCCCGACCCTTGGGATTTTTGGCGCAAACATATGTCGATGGGACAAACCATATCCATGACTCCAATTTGCCGAACAGAAGTACTGAGCGAAATCAGTCTACTTGGCAAACAACTCTAGATTACGGGGCAAGAGACCTAGGATAAGACTGAGACAAAGGCCGACACAAAAAAATTACCGGACCCACTGAGGGTTGCCTACGTATCCCAACCCAAGGGAAGGGAATCAAGTATGCGTAGTTCATCCAGATTGGACAATTAACAATTAACTACTAAATTGACGCTAACCTAGGAGATACTACCAAAAACAAACGAAAAAAAAACTTTTGGATTTTCGGCTAAGACTGACACCACCAATTATGAAGGAAAATTTTTTTTTTGGTATTTTTTTTTTTTGACAAATAAGTAGAAAAGGCAAACAAAACTTTTTTTTCACTTTTACGGTATTTTGAGAAGACAAATGCAAAAATGTAAAAAAAATCTTTTGAGTTTTTGGATTGTGAAGAACAAAAGCCATAAAGAATTCTAAAATAAACTACGAAATTCCTCTCTTTTTTTTTCATTCTTTTAGACTCACTTTTTCTATTATTTTTTTTTCCTTTTCGTTTTTGCCTACGCACCTTACCCCTAACAATTTTTTTTTATTTTTTATTTTTTATTTTTTATTTTATTTTATTTATTTATTTATTTTTATTTTTTTGAAACTCAGTCCGTCAAATGACCACGTTACCCTTAAAAATGCAACAGTTAGCACGTAGGGATGCTTTAGAGGTGAGTCTCTGTATGATGCACATAAGCATGACCTAAAGGCTGACCTACGTTGTGGTTCACTAACAAGGCTGTTCGGGGGAGCGTATGGTCGATAGTGGCTGCTTTGCTTTCCACATACTCCATAACACCGACGGCTCCCCCCCCTAAAATAAGGGTGACTCAACTAGAGGTTGTGTACAACACGTGTACTACGAACTTGTTGCAGAAAGAAGGCCGGGGGGGTGGACTCATGATGCCAGATATAAAGCGGTAACACATAAGATAAATACTATAAACAAAGAGCACGAAAAACACACAAAAGTGCAAACAATAACCCAAACAAAATCACAAACAAGCTTATACACTCGTAATGCCAAACAAAGCCAATACGACTCCAAAAATAGCTCAAATTCTGAAAACTTATCATAGTTTCCCCAGCAGAGTCGCCAGAAGCTGTCATACCCCCTTTTTAACGTATTCCAAAAAATGGTATATTTTTAAGTTTGAAAGGGTTTTATTACCTAAGTGACAAGAAATGAGAATTTGTTTAGAAAAAGGGTTATTTATTCAGAGTCACCACTTGGCATAATCCGGTGTGCCAAGTCACCTTTGGAAAATCCTTTTCGAAACCATTTGACTCTTAAACTGGTTTGCGAACAGAGATTTCGGCTAAGGAATTCTGTTGACCGAGGGGAAGATGTTAGGCACCCATCGATCCTGTGGTTTGACCACGATCGCTTGGCAGAGCGTATCAGCTAAATTGACGTTGCAAATGCATAAACCACACAAAGCACACAAAAATAATCACTCAAGCAAACAAAACAAAATAATCCAAAATACAAAGTCCAGTCCAATTATACAGTCTGAAATAAAAAATACTGAAATAACCTACACTAGTCCTAAACCATGCTTTACCCGATGCCTCGGGCCTTGATCACGAACATCCTTAGCGTACAAAATTCTTCGGGGCATTCCCCGGTGAGCAAATACAAATTACCTCGGGCCATTCCCTTGTTAAATAAATACACTTTCCAAAAACGATAAACAAGACATTCAACAACAATCCTAAACTTGCCTACCCGAGCTTACTGTTTGGCTACCCGCTAGACGACATATCACATTCAACATCAACAATGTATCAAAAATATTATAATATTCACTTTTATCAATTTTTGATTCCCATCCCCAAATTTATTTCAACAAATCGCACCATTGAAACTAATCAACTTCTTTCATCAATACCACCGGAGTCACATCGCCAGACACGTGATCATAACAACAACAACATCAGACAATTACAATCACCTAACACATAATCATAGCCATTTCAACAAAAATAAAATAAAAAAAAAGTACAGAAGTAAAGAGATGGACCTCAATTATGATTTTATTCCAAATATCAGTTGATCGAGAACAAGAAGATGAGTCCGCGTGCCAAAGAATCTCGATTCGATACCTCAACTCAAACCCCCAGCTCCGGTATGCATCCCTTTTACCATCTTTCAATGACCCCAGGATAAAATAACTCAGAACAGACAATACACGAACAAAAATCCGCTAAGAGCAGTGAACCAACAAATATCCAAGTTTTACAAGAAAACCAAGACTTCTCCCTCGCAGCTCTCTCTCTCTCTCGCAATTTTCCCCTCTCTTGTCGATTTCTCTCTCAAACCCGTAATCGAATCGCAACTGGGTTGCCATTGGCAACTCACCGGAGCTTCGAATCAGTGTAGACTCGCTGGAACAGTGACCAAAAAACAACTAAACGGTCGGATTATGGCTATATCTCATCCAGAAATCGAAGAAAAATAAAGAGATTTGAGCGATTACGAGACTGATTCGAACAACTGACACTGAAACTGAGTCCGGCACTTAGGTCGCCAAAAAAAATCTTGAATGAAAATTTGATTTCTCGCCGCTTTCCCTATTCCTTCCCGGATTCCGTCAAACGCCCTCCATTTTTTCGTTTCTCCTTACTGAGTGTGTGTGTGTGCAAGTGTTTTCTAGCTAGAGCAAGTGCGTGTGTGTGTGAATCGTGAGGTCTGTGTGTTAATAGTGTGAGGTTAAGAAGATGATAGAAGAAGAAAATTATTTTTTGGGATCTGCTCTTTTTTTTTTTTTGGGTTCCTGATCCTCCTTTTTTATGAGGGCATGTGTGTATATATTGTGAGGGTGGGTAGTGGTGAGGTAGGGTAGGTGGGGTCATGTGGGTAGGGGTAGGGGTAGGGTGTGGGGTGGTGAGGTGGTTTATTTTGATTGGGTAGGTTGTTAGGATAAGATAGAATGAGTTAGGATAGGTTTTGTTAGGGATTTTTGTTATTATTATTTTTTTTTTATATTTTGTGAGGGTATAATAACATGGGTGAGGGTACACGGTAGGATAAAAATAAAATGGATAAAAACGACATCGGGGAG
>NC_061121.1:13811848-13867538 GCF_002878395.1 Capsicum annuum
GTACACGGTAGGATAAAAATAAAATGGATAAAAACGACATCGGGGAGGGACGAAATTAGGTGTCTACAATCGACATTAAGATTAATAAAATAATTTCAGATTGCAAGAATTCAGATGTTAAGAAAGGTCAAATATACAAGGACAAAAAAACACTGATTTCTGTGATGGAAAAGTATGTCATTGATCATTCATGCAACTTTAAAGTCAAAAAATCCAACAAACAAAGGTATATATCTGATGTTTAATGTATTAGAAGGAAATATGTATATCTTGTGTTTTTATTATGTATCTCACGGGTAACATTCAATATGATGTTTAGGTACATACTTTAATAACTAAAATACATATTATTCTAAAGTTAAGAGTTCGAGATACATAATGAATTGGCTAAAGTACAGTTGGAGACGTAATTTATGTTAGTTATGGGTAAAAAAATCTATGAGATACTATTATTGTTAAAGTAAACAATATAAGTAATGTTAAATTTCATAAATAATCGCCGTGTGTTCATTAATTAGTTATACATTTACTTATATATATTTTGACCTAAATCTGGTTGTTCTATTTTGTTTGTAGTTATGTCCTAAAATATCTTTCAGCGAATTGTAGTTGATTTTGTAAGGCGTCATGTTGAAAGGGTTTAGAACTCTTCAAAGTAAGGGTTTTTCATGATTTTCACACCTACCCTTTGAAAGATAAATATTCACACAAGTTTAAGCTACAATTTCGTTTGTTAGCGATTTTACTGCTTTGAAACTAGTCAATCATAAGAGAATACACATGCCTACTGACATAATTGAAGTTATTAAAATTTCTTTTAGTGTCAACATTAATTACCAGAAAGCATGGAGGACGAAAGAACGTGCAGTTGAGATTCTAAGGAGGAAACCGAAATATGGTTATCGTTAAATGCCTAGATACATACATACATACATATATATATATATATATATATATATATATATATATATATATTCTTAATTTAGTGTATTTCAAATCGCATGTTAGAATGCATAAATACGAAGAAAACAAGTTTATTTATCTTTTCATAGCATCACAATCATTTATGAGAGAATTTCAATTTTATAGGTCAGTACTTATAGTAGATGGGGCTATTTGGGAGGAACATATAAAAGAATATTTCTCTCAGCAAGAACTTTTGATGGTGCAGGTACTTACTATGAGATGTTTCAAATATAATCTCATGAACTAATTTTAAAATAATATTGATATATTTTTGTTGATTTGCACGATTGACTTTTTTATGTAGAAATGACATAATATAGATTTGTTTTTTAATTTTAGGATGCATATTGTCAATCGCGTATGGTGTTGTAGACTCACAAAATGATAATTCATGGACTTGATTTTTTTAGCAGTTTAAATGTGCGTTTAGAGAGCGTGAAAACATACATGTTGTATCTAATCATAACGAGAATGAAGGCTGTTAGCATTGTGTATTTCAATGTTTCACATTCTGCATGCATTTGACATCTATGGAAGAACGTAGCAAAAACTTCAGAAAGAGCAAAGACAGACTTAGTGACATTTTCTATGCAATGGCAAATGCCTGCAGAAAAGAAGATACAAATTTTTTTATGAATCAAATTGGCAAGGTGGATCATAGAGTAAAGTCGTACTTGAGATTGTTGGATATGAAAAATGGGCACAATGGTATGAACCAATTAACCGAGAAAGAATGATGACTTCAAATATAGTTGAGTGTATAACTGAAAAACTAATGGAGGAACATGAGTTGTCTATATTATATTTTCTGAAACAAATGAGAATACTTTTCGGATCTTGAAATTGCAAAAATAGAAAAAAAAAATGTCCTATACAAAAACATCATTGGGAAAAAGATATGAAAATATTCTTCATCTAAATATGTCGAAATCTTCTCAGTTGAAGGTTAGCTATTTTCTTTACTTTTGTTAGACTACATATTTATTGATACTGTGATATTATAGTACATTTTTTCATGGTATAACTGACTTCGAATCTGTATTTTGTCCTTTTTATTTGTGAGAGATACATAAATTTCTATCAGTTTAAAAGAGATACAAAAATGTGTTAACAAGAGATACATATAACATCAATTTAATACATTATTTATATTTTGATAGGTTGATGCTTCGTCACATTATGTGTACTCTATTTATGGTGATGGAAGGACATACATTGTATGTCTAGATAGGAGAACTTGCAGTTGCAGAAGATTTTAGTTGGACGAGATAACATGGCAATGCAGATAGTTGTTCTAAAAAGCAAGTATGTCGTAGATATGGAGTCTTTTTTCTCTGAGTATTATTTAGAAATTTTAGTGAAGATGTATGAAGTTTCGATGTTTTCAATGTCAGATAAGAAAGATTGAATTGTGACACAGAAAATTCAAGAAGAAGTCATGTTACCACCAAAATACGAAAGACCACCTGGAAGGGAAAAAAAATGGAGGTACAAGAAATCAAGTGAAACTCTTAAATCAAACTGTAATTGTTGCGGTAAATGTGGTTATGAAGATCACAACAGACGTATTTGTAATTTCTTTTCAAAGGAGGAGTGACCTTGCGATCTGCATAAGGTTAAGATAGATTACTCTTCAGTCTTTTATTGTTTTTATTTTTTTATTTAGACATTATTATTTTGAGACTTTGATGAATGATATTTTTTTAAAAATAAAATGATTGTTAGCCTTACGTCAAACATATTATCGGATACATTCAATTGTTTTACATTAAAGTGATAGTACATCAAAATAATATATTAAACTGATTGTTTAAGGAGTTTACTTACTATTATTCAATTTTAGTTTTCTTCATTATGATTATTGTATTGTAATGAAATTAATCAATTACTTGAATTGTAATGAAATTAACTAGTTACTTGAATTTATCTGTTAAAAATCATATTTGTTTTACAATACAAGATAAATGTTTGTTTGAATTAAAATGTTCTGTATGACTTGAAATACATGGTATATCTGATATACATAAATTAACTATTGAGACACATGTGACACATTACTATATTTGATTGTACAAAATTCATCGTACTTCATGTAGAATCTAAATGTAGACATAGGAATTTAGTGTAAATACACGTGTAATCATACATAAAAATGCGTTAATGAAGTTACATTTAAGTAGAAGATACATAATTGCATGAAGAAGGACAGTTTACTAATGTATCTAATACATATATTTGTTAAATGTCTTTGTCCCAAAAAATTGAAAGAGTGCTTAATCAATAGAAGGAATAAAATATGTAAATAGAACTCCTGAATTAGAAATACTTTATCATAAAAACGCTAAGTATTTATCGTTGTCAACAACCCAAAAACAGAAGCAAAGGTCTATTAAAATTTAATAAGCAAAAAAAACGCAACTTCAAAGTTGGACATAACCAACAAAGCTACAACTATTCAACATTAACCATGTTGCCTTTTTCTAGTGGTATGAAGTTGCATTTTTCATTGTCATTAAAATGTTCATTCTTCACCTTAACAACTCCATAATTGCATAAAAGCGAGGCATATCTTAATTGATGATATTGAGCAATAATCTCTGAAGATGATATGTTTAATCCATCACTCAGATATTTGATGAACACAATAAAAAATACACCACAATTCCTGCATTGTCATTCATTAAAAAATAAATGAAAACAAATAAGGATTAAAGAAGGTGATACATACAAATTGCCACTTTCTTACTATGCAACTCCAGAAACATATTCAACTTGAAATGAGTCACTCTTTCCCTTGTATGATTCTAACGATGATCAGTGGGTACCTTTTGTTCAAAAAAGTTACTATACTAAAGGTAACTTGATAGCATTATAGCTAACTTTTGAACCTCGCTTGACTGTTCTCTATTTCTTGAAGAGGACATTGAATCATACACGGGAATACACCGCTCCTTAAGTGCAATGACTCTCAGAACCCAATAAAACTCATTATCATAATTTATCAGCACAAAGACCTCATCTATAAGGTGCCAAGGCAAATCAGAAAGTGTACTTAATCTTTTGATTGTGTTGAATAGTGACTCCTCATACTGCGTAACAACACTAGCACGTGCAAATGCATTTTGAGTTGGAAGAACCTTATCCCCAATTGTTGGATAGTAATTCTTATACACCTTATCAATATAAATTTTGAAAAAACAATCCGCGATGGTATATCTGCACATTGGAGAATTCTTATGCTTATACTTCTTCCACAAATTGTAGAAAATGACATCTAAATACTACACAAGTTATAAATAAATGTATGAGATATAAGAACACGGGTATATAACATAATATATTAAGGTTAAAAAATAATAAATACAAGTACCTGCATATAAAAAAAGTTAAATGATAAGAGATGCAATAACAACATATATAATAGAACTTAAAATAACAAGAGATGTAAAAATCTGTATATGTAATAAAAAAAATTACCATGAGATACGTAATACTACATATTTAATAGATTAAAAATAGTGAGAAATACAAAATTATGCATATGTAACTGACTTAAAATAACAAGAGATACATAATTATGCATTTGTAACCGTCTTAAAAAAATCACAAGAGATACAAAAGTATCCTAATGTAACAGTGTCAAGGTAAAAAGAGATATAAAAATACTTCACTTAACATTCGAGAGATACAAATTTATCCTTATAAAATAGAATCATGTAACAAAAGATATAAGAAAACTGCATAAGTATTATTGTTAGATAACAAAATATACAAAAATTTGCATATGTATCAGTCACAAATACTAAACTTTATTACATATCCGCATGGTTAAATATGTAATCCTAAAATTAAGATAAATTCAATGTTTATACCTCATCATTTCAACATTTGTATTGTTGATACATAAGGTAGAATCAATTCTTCGACTTCGAAAATATAACTATAAAATTTAGTTGTCGAAATTCAAGGCTTGCACATTTAACTTTATAGCGGTCATCCTATATTTTCTGTAAATTTGAAACATAGAAATTAATATCTTTATATTAATATTTAAAGTTTAATAAATAAATTGTGTACTTACTTGTGCATGTATTGCTTGTAAAGATCGTCTCTTATCTATTCCTCAAATACTGTCATTAGATGAGTTGGAGCCACTCCAAAAATGTTATAACCTTTTGAGCATCATGATCTTTACTGATAGTCGATGGTTCTTGATTGAAGTTGATACCTTCCATATCTACAAGATTGAGTGGGGAAATCCTTGAATTGTCAGATTTACTGGGGCCTGTAGATCATCTTGAACATCTGAAGATTGATCTCTCTTTGGGGTCTCTTTTTTAATTTCTTCTTATGAATAGATACGTACAACATAATGATATTATAATCTTTATGAATTGCATTATAATTCAAATTATGTTATCTTCAGTTCATGAACATACTTCAACTGCAAGGATTTCATAATCTTTGTGAATCGATTAGTCACCAAAGTCTCCAGGTCATTGAATTTCAGATCCATCTAATAAACAAATATAAATCATTAACTTAACTAAAAATAATTGACTGGTACTATGCAACTAAAGAGATACTTACATACGTATTCACATAGGACTTTATCTCTAATTTTAATAAATCTAAGTCCGCTTTAACCAAGTGCCCACTCATTATTGTGTTGGAAAATTCATCAACATCTTTTTTCTTTTGATCGGACACCAGGTGATGTGGGGATGTTTGATGACCATAAAAATCGCGTGGTGAAGCATAAATTGATCAATCGGATTTTTGATGTCCTTGGAGACTGTTTTTCTTTTGCAATGTCTCTCAAAATCTCTTTCATTAGGTATATTTTTTCAAACCTCAACGGTTTTCCTTTTTTTCCAACAGAGGGACAGAAACTGTGCCTGATACATGAATTGCCTTCTTCATCAAATGTTCAGGGGGTTTAGTACTGAAATCATCAAAATTATCTTGATCCATACCAACTGCTTCTTCATTTACTTTAGAATATATTTGTACTGGCATAAAAATTAATGAAGAAGGTATTGAAGATGATGCAAGATCATACAATACAATACTCATTGGAGGCAAATCGAGCTTTTTCAACTCCTCTGCATTAAGAACAATGTTGGAATACAAACACGGTGAAAAAATTATTTATAAGAAAAGAATTAACTGAAAAAAATATACTAAGATATCACACACAAGTTTAAAGCTTTGAAAATTAATTTAAATCACCATAAACATAATTAATGTACCTTACTAAACATGTTGGTCATAAACTGATTATACTGAGGCCTGACTGCCTCAACTTTCCAGTTTAAAATTCTTGGAATTTGATTGTCGTTGAGTATAGCTATGTTTCTTTTAACTTCTGGACAATTTTCAAACATTCAGATATTCAGAACATGTGGCATCCCACTCAAACGATATAACTGCTACTCGAAAAATGTTCTTGTCTTAAAGAAATCATCAACTTTGTGAAAGCAAGTTTTTCCTGAGGAAAATTTCTATACTTTCCATCCTCAACCATTTTAAAATTTGCCAAAGGGATAGGTGTAACCTTTAACTATGAAAACAAGAAGGTGTGAATGAACTATAGAATAACCATGTTGAGAGTATTTTGATTATTGTCAAAAAATTTCATCATGAACCTTTGCACCAATGTAAGTTTATCAACACCATTTGTTGATTACAGGCAATACTTCTGCATTGGAATAATTGGAGATGAATCAGAATATATGAAACCTTCTATATTGTAGGCGCATTTCAAACTAGTTAGTAGGGCAAAATAAAAAATGAAATATCTAAGAACATTTCCCTTGGTGCATACTTGAAGTTCAATTGGATTGTTCTACTGTACCTCAAGCATCAGTAGACATTTAATAATTTGTTTAATGTAATTACACTTTGACATCTTGAGGTAAAAGTTAAAGCATGTCTCACTGAACATCTTAATTATTTTTTTGACATAATCTCTTCAAAATCATCTTTAAACTTGGCATTGCACGAGTTGCCAAATCTTAGAGGATGTTGAGGAATCTCATCGATTACATATTTTATACCCTATAAAAAAGAGATACAAATATTAGTTACTCATTAAAAATGTATCATGATAAGACATGATGTATCATCATAAAAAAGGATATTTGAAATACATAATAAAAAGATGTATCAAGTATAGATATACATATTTTTAAAAGAGATACACACAGAAACATTCTAACTATATACATATAAACTAAAGAGATACATATCAGAAAAATGTATTAGGTGTAAGGATACAAGAATATTCACATGCTATACGCAGATAGAACTACACTAAATTATGTATCTTTTGTTGATGAACATGTATCTCAAATTAAAATGCTCAGATACAAAAAATTGATAAACCTTTGATAGGATATCTCTCGATGTGACTTCAACAACTTTTCATTTCAAAACACCACCTTTTCGTTTAGAAGTGCCAGATTCTTTTTTTATGATCATTAACTCTCCTTTTCTTCGATTTTTCTGCCAACTCTTCCCTCAACCTTTTCATCTTTACTAGAAGTTATGGTGTTTAAATCTATTTTTATTAAAATTTTTCAGAGACATTATCAAAAACACTGAGAACAAAATTTACAACATCTTCATTTAGTTTGATATTGTCTATTTGAGAAATTTCAAGGCTAAAAGAAAGTACAAAATCTAGATCCATTGTAAAATTTTAAATTGTAATAAAAAAATGAACTGATGACGGTTCAATTTTTTGAAGTATAGAACTTTTAAACACAAGTTTAACAAACTAAATTAGAAAAAAATAAAGAGGGAAACTAACATTTCACAGTTGTTCAACTCTCATGAGATGTTAATAAAGTTGAAATTTGGGGGAATGACTACATTTCAAAAATATGCGTAATGTGGAGTAACTACACAATGCGATTGCTTGAATTGCACCGTTGTTGGAGGAGTTACCGCTTCACAAAGTTGTATCCATGAAAATAGGGATTGGAATGATTGTATCAGGTGTTTAGTGGAAAGAAAAAAAAATAGGTATTTTTATAATTTTAATAGATGGTAGAAATTTTATGTAGTTCAGTAAACTTATGTTGTGGTTTTATAAAAATTTTCGTTACACCAAATTGGGCTCTATAAAATAGTCAGATATGTTATATCTATTTCCAATTTGTATTATTTGGTGAGAAAGAACTAATTACTATTTGTGAAAATGGTATTGTATAAAAACAATGGGTTCAAATTAGCATAGTCTAGTCAATTTTCCTATAATGGGTTCACTTGCAATGCATGGATCCGGGGCGAAACATTGCCACCCTATGGCTTCAACTTTGTCATGAAATGTCAGTAGTTCATCCAGCACATTCTCCTAGCAAATTCCTCTTTTCGGGATCAGCTTTGTCATTGATAGATCACTGTAGTAGTGAGTGCGACACTCGGGTGCCATGAATCGAATGTGATCATATTTCTTAACTAGGTTGTCCTGAAAGTACTAGGCACACATTATATCAATCAAAAACATTTTAACATTCCAATGGTATCACATTATTCATTAATGCTCATTGGAACGGGTGCTCGATGGTGCTAGGTTAAAAATTAGAAGTGTAGAATTTTTGGCATAGCAGGAAACTGGCCCCAAATATCGAGATCGCAAATCATGACCGCATTCCGTCTAGATGACCATGATCGCAATAACTGAGGCTTATTTTATTCCTGCTTCTCATGTTTATATTCCTTCCAAGTTTTTTTTTGAGTTATTATCATGCTCTACAATATGAATGTACAAGAAAAACAATTGAGCAATGCTGATAAATGTTTGAATGCTCCCTTTAAAATGTAGTTACCCCCATTGAAAGTTCATTTGCTCAAAGTGTCAAACACTTGTTGTGCACATCTTGTTTGTCTATATTTTTCACACATTATTGGGTATTCAAAATAGACCACTTGTGTGCACAGCTTATCTAAGCAGCTAACATCACACCATACCAAGTATGACAACTTGGACGACATAACAATAAGAAATTTAGGCCCTCTCATAATCATGTATTCTATGGTCTATTTTAATAAATAAAAACACGGATTCATGATACTTATCAGAGTTGTGATTCAAGAGGGGTGCAAGGATGCTGTTTGAGAGCTCATAGACTTGGCCAGAAACTAGTCCAAATTAGAGAGTACAATCTTTAAAGGGAGTGTGGGGGGAATGATGGGTTAAATGACTGAAGTGGCCGCAATCGAAGTCAGTTAGCTGCGATTGCCGACACCTGCGTTACCATGATCATGCTTGGGGACCACGATCGCGGTACCTGATAGTAAATCTGCTCCTCTATTTTCCCCTGTTCAGCTATTTACTCAATTTTCACGAATTTTTCCCCTGTTTAGTTTTTAATGAAGATTCAAACACTTTTCCTTTTTCAATCTCATCTAATTCACTCCATAGTTCCATAAATACATGGGTTATTCATATGCATAACATAATATCTATCCTACAAAAACATAACAAAAATGATACGAGCCACTCTCATGGCATTTGTGGGTTACCTCCCACCTAGCACCTTAGTTATCATCGTGGCAGGACGTCTTTCTTCCTTCATTCTCAAGGTGGGTCTTTAAACCCCTCCTCATTCACCTTCTCATTTTCAACATCCACCATGAATACTACTTGAAGCTCTGTAGTTTGTTTCTTTAACTTGTAAATTTTGAAAGAGACTTCATCCTCTTGCACCCAAAATTTTATCTCACTCATCTCTAGATCGACAATGGCTCTTTCGGTGGCCAAAACAGGACGACCAATGATGATAGGTACCTCGTGGTCCATTTCATAATTCAACACCATGAAATCTGTTGGGGGTATGAACTTGTCTACTTTTACAAGGACATCAAACAAGATTCCCACCAGCCTTTTGATTGAGCGGTTTGCCATTAAAAATTGTATCGAAGTTGGTGTAGGGTCATCCAAACTGAGCTTCTTGTAGATGAAAAAAGGCATTAAGTTGATGCTCACACCAAGGTCACATAGACCTTTTGCAAACTCATATGTCCTAATTGTACAAAGAATGGTGAACTCTCCAGGGTTATCTTTCTTTTCTGCAACCTTACTATCCATGATAGCGCTACACTCATGAGTGACCTCAATGGTCTCACCTTCAATAATTATCTTTTTGGACATCAACTTTTTCATTAACTTAGTGTATCGTGAGATCTATTAGATTGCCTTAAGCAACGAGATATTTATCGATATATTTCTAAGTTTTCCTATGAACTTCCTCAATTTGTCACCTTCCTCTTTTTTATGAAATCATTGAGGGAATATGTAATGACCCGAGACTACCCCCTAGTCGTCACACGGTGCTTACGACCCTGAAGGACCACAAGCTAACCCATAAATGATATCTGCTGTGAGCACTGAATAATAATAATAAAATTAATACAGAAAAATGGGTTGAAATGCGATAAAGTTCAAAAAATTTGAAATACTGATAAACTATAACATCTGTAAAATTGAATACTATCTAAAAATCTAGCCTGAAAAGTTTCTAACTGCATCTGTCTAAAAGTGCAGTTGATGGGACAATCCCCCACCTAACTCCATCTGCTAAACTACTACATCTACTAAAATACTGAAATAAAAGCACATCCTTGATATATGAGGACTCACTACTAGATCTACTACTGCTGGTTGAATCTGGCTAAACGCAGTCAGGAACCTGAGCGTCCGGACCTATGATATGAAATAACATAGTGTAGAATAGTATGCATCAGTACGTGGGAGTATACTGGTATGCTAGATGAGGTAAGGATGAATGCATGGGTTTACATGCATGAATAATAACTAACTGAATGACATGCAAGAGTGATGTGTGAGCAGATGCTAACACATTTGAGGCTTTTAACTCTAAATAATTATGAAGTCTTAAGCAGCTTTTGGTTATTTTTGATCGTTTTCTTGTGATATTTCAGTTGTAGCAAGGATGGGAGGAAAACATAGGAAAGATAAACAAAATAAGTAATATCTGGTACAAGTGAGCTAATATGAGTCTGACGGTATTTCTTGCAAGCCATCAGAGATGTGGTAAGCTACCAAAAAAAGGCATCAGGAAGAACAGTGAAGAAGAGTTGCTGGATGAAGGTGACAACACTCTCAATATGTCATCACAAGTGTGGTAAGTCATTAGAAGATGCCGTCAAGTGGGACACAACATGGTGAAATAAGCTGAAGGTCTGACGACATTTGCTACATGCCGTCACTCCTCTGGTAATCCTTCAAAGTACATCGTCAGAGTGAGGCAGAACAGGTTAAGAAGGCACGACTTCTGACGACATATCTGAGATGCCGTCAGAAGCCTGACGATCAACACTAATATGTCATCACCTAAATTCGAGGCCAGCTGTGATTTTGTTATTTTATAACCTTAATTAGGCTTTAGTATAAATGGAAATTTTGAGGGTTTTTAAATTATCAAGTTTTCATTATTCATAACAAGAACTTTGAAGAGAGAAACAGGTACATTGTTCTCTTTCGCCAATTATTCTTAGTTTTCTTTCTTATCAACTATTCTTGGGTTTCTAATTTTGGATTTAATTGAAGAAATTGCTTGTTGTTTTCCATATATACGTAAGTTGATTATTATCGTCATGAATTCAACTTTTGATTTCTTTCATCAAATCATGAGCGACTAATTCCATTAGCCGGGGTTATGGGATCCAAGGATTAGGGTTTGATATGATGCTAGGTGTTTAACGGATTCAAGGAGTAGTAGAACATCTTGAAATTCTATGGTTTTAACTGAAATCTAGTGGCTGCAAACATTAGATTATGCCTTAGGTTTTATTTGCTTCTAACGGAGAAATAGACTAGAGGACGGGAATTATCAACAGGGACTCAAAAGCTACCAACCTTCTGTTGAATGATTAATGCCGTAACTGGATTAATCTACTTGAGATAACATCCGTTTGGATATAGATAAATTATCTAAGTTTGAGAGAATTAGATAATAAATAGTCTGGTGAGGTCAAGAGATAAGTCAGATAGTATCATAGTCAAGGATATTCTATTGTTCTACTCATTTCGAGGGTCTCTAGCATTACCTAGTATCTGTTAATACCCGAAACCTTTGGTGATCATAACTCTGGTTTTCCATTTATATTGATAACAACACTATAATTTAGAAAGTGAAGATTGATTCATTATGAACTTTAAACCTCCATATTTCGGAAACAATAAACTACCAGTAAAGTATTT
This sequence comes from Capsicum annuum, assembly GCF_002878395.1. Lineage (NCBI taxonomy): Eukaryota > Viridiplantae > Streptophyta > Magnoliopsida > Solanales > Solanaceae > Capsicum > Capsicum annuum. The sequence continues at coordinate 13,824,048 of NC_061121.1, forward strand.
CGTAAACAAACTGATGTTCACACCCTATTCCCTGTGGGATTTGACCCCAACCTAGTTGGGTTTTATATTGACAATGATCTCTTACACCCATTTAAGAGTGTAATTTGAGATTTATCAAAAATGGCACCGTTGCCGGGGAATACGATTGTAGACTGAAAATTTTGTGTGCAAAAATTTGCTGATAGTTTAGTTTTCTTGATTTAAGCTCAGTTGTTGTTTTTGTTTATTTATAGGATATTTACTTTAGGTTGCACTAAGAAATACCAAATCCGGAACTCCATCACATAAGTAGAATGGTAGAACAACCACTGTGGTATGAGGCTGAAGAGGATGACGATGTGGATGGAGCAGGTGCAACGGGCGCGATTATTCCGCCACCATTGGCACCAAGAGCAAAGTTCAATATTACAAGCACAATGATCCAGCTTTTAAATATGAAAGGGTTGTTTGGAGGCCTTCCTTAAGATGACCCCAATCTGCATCTGGTGAATTTTGTCACCATTTGCAAATCCTTTGATAACCCGGGGGTGTGCCAGAGCACTATCTGATTGAGGTTGTTCCCATTGTATCTGTCTGGCGAGGCAAAATTATGGCTAAATGAGTTGACGCCTGATTTTATAACCAACTAGAGGTATTTCAGAGAAGCTTTCCTAGAGAGGTTCTTTTTGCCATCCAGAAGGATACAGTTGAGGGATGAGATCAACAATTTTAGGTAACTCCCAAATGAGGCTTTGCATGAAACTTGGGAGAGGTTCAAGAAGAAGCTGGCACAATGTCCAAATCATAACATGACGGACATATATCTGATGGAAACTCTGTGACAAGGCCAATGGTAAACAACGCTGCTAGTGGATCATTTGTTACTCTTGCATTTCAAGATGCTGCTAATATGCTGAATAAGATGACCAAATTAAGTAGGGCTTGGTACACTAGTGATTCTATGGTAAAAAGTCCAACTATACCTGTTGGAATGAAGGAGGAACAATGAAAAAAGAATGAGGAAAATGACCAAGACATAGCCCATCTAAAGACTCAAATGGACCTGCTCACCAAGCACTTCATGTCAGGAAGGACAGAATAGGTGAAAACTATAATGACTTGGGACTGTGATGATATGGAAACTGAAGAAGAAGTCAACTATTTTACTAATCAGGTGGGTTTTCGAGTCAATTGCAAAGGGAATCAATGTCGGAATAGGAATAACAATCCTAATCATAAAGACAGGGAGCAAGAAAAAGGGAGATGCATCAATGGCAGAAATAGGTTGTATGTTTGTGCAGGACATCAAGAAGCTGTGGTAACTAGTTCGGGAAAGTGTTCGATGAAAGATATGATGAAAGAACTATTGAAGGGAGTACAGGCTACTAATGCAGGCGTAGCTAGTATGAGGAGTGAATTTTCCACTATGAATCAGTTGGTTAGTTTTTATTCAACTTTTATCCAGCAGTTAGAGCAATAGATGAGTCAACTATCCTCAGTACTAAACCAGGGAATAAGTGGTACTTCACTTGTTCAAGCAACTCAATAGTAGAAAACTGACAATTCATGTCAATCAATCACCACTAGGAGTGGTAAGATTTTATCTGGCCCTACTTTCGACAAATCTAGAAATATTGAGAAAATTATAGATGAACTAGCAAAACAACATCTAGGGGAGTTGGAGAAACTGAATAGTTCTATTGACTTGTCAAACAAGGAGAAAGAGAAGGAAGTGGTGTTGAAACCCATGCCACGGCCACCACCTCCCTTTCCTCAACGGCTGAGACAGAATTCGAATGATGCAAAGTTCAACAAGTTCCTAGCAATGCTCAAGCAATTGACTATAAATTTGCCTTTGATCAAGGCCCTTGAGCAAATGCCAGGGTATCCAAAATTTATAAGAGATCTTGTGAACAAGAAATGAGCAGTGAGTTGCGAACTAGAAGTAGACCTCCACTATTATAGTGCTATTTCCACAAGGACCTTGACGCAAAAAAAGTCAGATCCAGGTGCAGTCACTATTCCCTGCACAATTGGAACTATGGAATTCACCAAAGAACCGTGTGATCTAGGAGAAAGTGTTAAACTGATGCCATTTACTATCTATAAAAAGTTGGGTCTGGGAAATCCAACACCGACCAACATGAGGCTGGTAATGTCCGATAGATCATTAAAACAACCAGTTGGCATTTTGTATGATGTACTGGTCAAGGTATTCAATTTCATATTCCCTGCAGACTTCATCATTCTGGACTATGAGGTGGACTTTGAGGTGCCCATAATCCTGGGTCGACCTTTCCTCACAACCAAAAGTGTATTAATCGATTTGAGAGCGAATGAGCTCTTATTTTGGGTGAATGATGAAGAGGTATGGTTTAATGTGGGCAAATCAATAAAACAACATGAGGAAATAAGTGTGTTCTTAGTAGTTGATGTGTACTTTGAGGACGAATAGGATGTGCTCAAAACTAAACAACTTATTATTGAGCCCTTAGCAGCGGTTGTGATGAACTATGAAAGCGAATGCATTAAGGAGTATGAAGAGACAGCTTGTGCCCTGACTGGCCTGGGCTCGTATTTTTATGCTTCTAAAAAGGCAGACCTTGATCTATCTAATCGACCAACACCACCAACAAAGTCATCCATTGAAGAACCTCCGGTGTTGGAATTGAAGGAGCTGCCTGGTCACTTACGATATGTATTTCTTGGAAAAAGAAACATGCTACCTGTTATTATTGCAGCCGCTTTAGAAGAACGGTAGGTAACTGCACTTATTTTAGTACTTCAGAAGCACAAGAGAGAAATCGGATGGACCATCGCAAATATTATTGGCATTTCTCCTGGCATCTGTACGCACAAAATCCAACTAGAAGAAGACTGCACTCCTACCATTGAGCATCAGCGTCGTCTTAAACCACCAATACAAGAAGTGGTTAAAAAAGAGATTATTAAGTGGTTGGATGCAGGAGTAGTTTACCCTATTTCTGAAAGCAAATGGGTGAGCCCAGTTAAATTTATGCCTAAGAAAGGTGGTAGATAGTGGTTGCTAATGAGAAGAATGAGCTGATTCCACTCAGGCCAGTGACTGAGTGGAGAGTCTGAATGGACTACCATAAGTTGAACTCTTGGATGCTGTATAACCATTTTCTAATGCCTTTCATGGACCAGATACTTGATCGATTGGCTAGTAGGGGGTGGTATTGCTTCCTGGATGGTTATTCTGGGTATAACCAAATCTGCAATGCTCCGAAAGATCAAGAGAAAATGATGTTCACATGCCCATATGACACATTTGCATTTAAGAGGATGTCATTTGGGCTATGCAATGCACCCACCACTTTTCAATGATGCATGATGTCTATATTCTCTGACATGGTAGAAGACACCATAGAGGTATTCATGGATGATTTCTCAGTGGTAGGTGATTCATTCAAAATGTGTCTGGAGAATCTAAATGTGGCCTTGCAAAGATGTGTTGAATTTAATCTAGTGCTTAACTGGGAAAAATACCATTTTATGGTAAAGAAGGGTATTATGCTGGGGCACAAAATTTTTGAAAAAGGGATTGAAGTTGATCAAGCAAAGGTTGAAGTTATTGAGAAATTACCGCCCCTATTTCAGTAAAGGGAATGCATAGTTTTCTTGGTCACGTAGGATTTTATCGAAGATTCATAAAAGAATTCTCAAAAGTTGCAAGTCCACTTTGCAAGTTATTGGAGAAGGAAGTTAAATTTCTCTTCGATAATAAGTGCTTGAAGGCATTTGAATGCCTTAAAAAGAAACTGGTGGAGGCCCCCCATTGTTATTGTACCTGATTGAGCCAAAACGTTTGAAATAATATGTGATACAAGTCATGTTGCGCTAGGAGCGGTATTGGGACAAAAGAGGGATAAATTGTTTCACCCAATATATTATGCTAGCAAAGCACTGAATGGAGCACAAAAGAATTACACAGTAACCGAATAGGAATTGCTAGCCATGGTGTATGCTTTTGAGAAATTTAGGTCTTATCTTCTTGGAACTAAAGTGGTAGTCCATACAGACCATGCTGCCTTGCAGTACTTGATGGCCAAGAAGGATGGTAAACCAAGGCTTATTAGATGGGTGTTGCTACTAAAAGAGTTTGATTTCAAAGTCAAAGATAGAAAAGGTTGTGAAAACCAGGTTACAGATCATCTATCTAGAATGGAAAGTGGACAAGAAGTTAGTGATGAAACAAAGATAAATGATGTGTTTCCAGATGAGGAGATCCTGGCAACTGCTATGGAAACATTGCCTTGGTATGCTGATTATGCAAATTACGTTGTGAGTGAGCTCTTCCCAGAACACCTTTCGTTCCACCAAAGGAAGAAGTTTTTGCATGATGTAACACATTATTTCTGGGATGAGCCTTATATTTTCAGGCAATGTGCAAACAATATCATACGGAGATGCGTGCCTGAAGTAGATATACAACGTATACTAGAGGCATATCACACTTCCCCAATTGGGGGTCACCATGCAGGTGACTGAACAACCAAAAAGGTGTTGCATAGTGGCTATTATTGGCCAACATTATTTAAAGTTGCCCATAAGTTTGTCCAGGAATGTGATCAGTGTCAAAGACAGGGATCGGTAGCTAAACGGCATGAAATTCCCTTGACCAAGATGCTTGAATTGGAGTTATTTGATGTATAGGGTATTGACTTCATGGGTCTATTTGTAAGTTCTTACGGGATAAAGTACATTCTGGTTGCTGTTGATTATATGTTCAAGTGGGTTGAAGCTGTCGCATTGGCTGACAATGAGGGAAAGAGAGTCATTGTATTTTTCAAGAAGAACATCTTCTCTCGCTTTGGAGTACCACATACTATCATAAGTGATGGAGGATCTCACTTTCGCAAAAAACTATTTCGAGCAGCTCTGGCGAAGTATGGTGTAAAACACCACAGAGTGTCTACTCCATATCACCCGCAAACCAGTGGGCAAGTGGAGGTGTCGAATCGTGAAGTGAAGGCCCTCCTATCCAAGACAGTGAATGCTAGCCGAAAAAACTAGTCATAAAAACTTGATGATTCCTTGTGAGCATACCGAACTTCTTTCAAGACACCTATTAGAATGTCACCATTTCAACTGGTCTATGGAAAAGTATTCCATTTTCCAATAGAGTTGGAGCACAAGGCCGTATGGTTACTCAAGAAGTTGAATCTAAACTGGAAGGAGGCGGTAGAAATAAGATTAGGGCAATTGAATGAGATGGATGAATTTCGTATTAGGGCATACGAGCGAGTAAATTTGTATAAAGAAAAAATAAAAAAGTACCATGACTGGAAGATAGAGAAACGAGGGTTCAAAAGAGGGGACTTGGTACTTCTGTTTAATTCCAGACTTAAATTATATCCAGGAAAGCTGAAATCTAAGTGATCAGGCCCTTTTAAGGTAAGCCAAGTCCACTCCTATGGAGTAGTGGAGCTTGAAAACGAAGATGGCAGTACCTTCAAGGTAAATGGGCAACGGTTAAAGCTTTACATTGGACCAAAAGAATTAGTGAAAAGTGTCACCATTATTTCTCTCGATGAGGTCTGAGGTAATCAAGCCACCTGCGTCATGCCGCGACGTTAAATCAAGCGCTGCATGGGAGGCAACCCATGAGTCCTGAGAATAACCCACTCTAGGTATAACCTAACCCTTAGTTTCATTTTTTTTATTTTAAGTTGAGGGTGTGAGAGTGTATTGTCGTTGTACCAATTGTGTTAGTAACTAGGAGAAGTACTTATACTTGAAGAAGTCTGGATGTTTGATGAATTTTTGAGCACCTCTCCATTGGTTTGATTGCATGACTGTGTGAAGTACATTAAATTGTGACCATGTGTGAATCTTGTTGTGGCATTAGTTCTAGTAACTTGACAATCACTGCCAAACATTTGCATGAACTGGATGAGTAGTAGCTGATAATATGATTATGTGCCAATTGTGTGTGAGGCTTTACTGTGTTCCCTTTGTATTGCCTAATCTAGAACTTACCTGGTTCATCTTGCTGTAGTTGAAGGATAGGAGTTAGGAAAGGATCATAGGCTGTTTTTGAATTTCAGTTATTTTTAGCCTAAATAACCTTCCCTATAATACATTATACCCCTTGGTCCTCGTTTGCGCCTAAATTGACCATTTTCTTTCTATAAAATCCATCACCTTCCCTTTTTAAATCATAATGAACCTGTTTTGGCCCTGGTCCTCCTTGGACACTGTGCACCTTGACTTAGGCAAATAGCCTAAGTTGAGGGTGGCTATTATAACGGTGCGTGAGATAAAGTGGGTATGAAGAAGGGTAAAATAAAAAGAACAGAAAAAAAAGTTCTGAAAAAGAAATTGATAGTTGGGTGTTGGTGAAAAAGAGCAATAAAATAAAAATTGTTTGAATAAAAAGAAAGATCATACCTATTTTGCGATCAAGAGAAAAGAAAAAGAGAAAACGAGGTTAATAAGTAGACCCCACAAGATAAGGTAGTGCCAAGGAGGTTAGTCACTCTAAATGTTGTTTAATACCATACCAACCCCTATAATACATTACAAGCCTGAGAAAGTCCTATAGTGATCCTAGCTTACCTGTCTAGACACCTCGGTAATGACGATAAGGGCAAGAATATGGTATTTGGCATACAGTGGTTGAACTTCATTCTGAGTGCGAGAGCCTTTGTGATTATCCCCATGATTTACCTTGATTGCTGATAATGAGAAAAAAGGAAAATTTCTTTGCTGGGAGGGCACAATAGATATACTACAAGTTGTTGACTTGTTTTGGTGAATGTGATGTAGATGCATATAGGAGTGTTGTTGCTGAATGAATGCCATACCTTGATTCCTATGAGTTACATGGTTATTTTCAAAAATTTGGCACAACTAATTTTTAAGTTGATTGACCTTGGAGAGGATGCATGTGCTTTTTTAGCAAAGTCAAGAGACTGGCTGCTGATGTGTTGATTGACCTCTTAGTTGTGTTTTGGTTTCTTGAGGAGAATCAATTGTTTTAAGTTGAGTGTGTTGATGTGTGAGCAAATCCTAACACATTTGAGGCTTTTAGCTCTAAATAATTGCGAAGTATTAAGCAACTTTTGGTTGTTTTTGATCGTTTTCTTGTGATATTGCAGTTGTAGCAAGGATATGAGGAAAACATAGGAAAGATAAACAAAATAAGTAAAATCTGGTACAAGTGAGCTGATATGATTCTGACGGCTTGCAAGAGATGTGGTAAGCTACTAGAAAAAGGCGTCAGGAAGAATAGTAAAGAAGAGTTGCTGGATGAAGGTGATGACATTCTCAATATGTCATCACAAGTATGGTAAGCCGTCAGAAGATGCCATCAAGTGAGACAGAACATGGTGAAATAAGCTGAAGGTCTGACGACATTTGCTACACGCCGCCACTCCTCTGGTAATCCATCGGAGGACATCGTCAGAGTGAGGCAAAAGAGGTAAAGAAGGCACGACTTCTGACGACATATCCGAGACGCCATCAGAAGCCTGACGATCAACACTAATATACCATCACCTAAATCTGAGCCCAACTATGATTTTATTATTTTATTACCTTAATTAGGCTTTTGTATAAATAGAAATTTTAAGGATTTTTAAATTATCAAGTTTTCATTATTTAGAACAAGAACTTTGGAGAGAGAAACAGGTACATTGTTCTCTTTCGCCAATTATTCTTAGTTTTCTTTCTTATCAACTATTCTTGGGTTTCTAACTTGGGATTTAATTGAAGAAATTTCTTGTTGTTTTCCATCTATACGTAAGTTGATTATTATCATCATGAATTCAACTTGTGATTTCTTTCATCAAATCATGAGCGGCTAATTCCATTAGCCGGGGTTATCGAATCCAAGGATTAGGGTTTTATATGATGCTAGGTTCTTAAAGGATTCAAAGAGTAGTAGAACATCTTGAAATTCTGTGATTTTAACTGAAATCTAGTGGTTGCAAACACTAGATTATGCCTTAGGTTTTATTTGCTTCTAACAGAGAAATAGACTAGAGGACGGGAATTATCAACAGGGACTCGGAAGCTACCAACCTTCTATTTAACGATTAATGTCGTAACTGGATTAATCTACTTGAGATAACATCCATTTGGATATAGATAAATTATCTAAGTTCTAGAGAACTAGATAATAAATTGTCCGGTGAGGTTGAGAGATAAGTCAGATAGTATCATAGTCAGGGATATTCTATTGTTCTACTCATTCCAAGGGTCTCTAGCATTACCTAGTATCTGTCAGTACCCGAAACCTTTGGTGATCATAACTCTGGTTTTCCATTTATATTGATAACAACACTATAATTTAGAAAGTGAAGATTGATTCATTGTGAACTTTAAACCCCCATCTTTCGGAAACAATAAACTACCAGTAAAGTATTTCGTAAACAAATTAACGTTCACATCTTATTCCCTGTGGGATTCGACCCCAACGTAGTTGGGTTTTATATTGACAATGATCCCTTGCACCCATTCAAGAGTATAATTTGAGCGTTATCAAAGAGCTGGATTAACATACATGGAGGATCTATAACTACTAAGCATACTGTGCATACTGTAACTGAGTATACTAGAACTGAATCTGATAACTGGTAACTAATAATTTGAGATCACTAATAATCTGAATTATGAATAACTGAGTGACTGTATCTGACAGTCCTAATTCTGTAGAACTAAACTGAGTTCTATGATGAAGACTGAGACTAAAACTGAAACTGTGGGAAATAATCATCTAAGCAACACGCCCCAATTAGAAGTAATAGATAACTGAGCTAGGGTCCAATCTGTAACCCCAAATGGAAGGGTATCAGTACCGTGCCATGAGTAAATACAACTACTGTGAAGTCAGTCTTAACTAATGGATGACCCCTGAGATCAGTCCTAAACTAGCGAGTGATCCCTGAGTATGTTAGTCCTACCTAACGGGTGACATCTCATAACCTACGCTGGATACGTAGTTCTAGAACTTAGGGATCACTTCTAAGGACCCAATCCTAGCTAAGGGGTGTGCCCCCATCCCTAGGTTCGCTCGGTGCTAAATCCTGCTCCCAACTGAAAGATACTAAACTGGACTAGACTGATACTAAGATTTCTGTGTTTTCCTATGTTCTATAACTGACTGAGTTCTACTGAGTTATGTGACGGACTGAAGTACTACTGATCATGACATGATTGATACTATTCTTTAGCTGACACTGGCTCTAAGTAAACAACTAAATTGTCAGGTATCAAACACCCTCAGGACTCGATAGCATGAAAAGTAAAGCAAAACATAATGTTGAACAACATAACAATGTTCACTTGGTCATAATTATAAAGACATTTCATCAAACACTTGTAATGCATTAACTTGTACATATACTAGCATGTCATGACTACATTATTTAACTCACATGAACATTCTATCAAACACTTGGGGGGGCACAACTTAATGCACATAATCATGGATAACATATAAACATGGCAACTTCAATGCCTAAACTTGCAATTTCATGGATTCAACATACGATTCATATAATTTCCCCCTAAATACTATTCTATTTTCATGAAACTTGCATTTAAATCATGGATTGGAAGCCAAATAATATTATAAACACTAATTCAATCTAATTCAAACATGAAAATCATAAATACATCATCTTTGTACATTGAAAAAGGATTCTTGGACTTCATGGGCGAAAGGGACCCATGAATCAACATCTAACATACCTTGGAAGATTCTTTCTTGAAGGTTCTTAGAGGAAATCCTTAGGCTTGTTATTGATTTCTTGAGCTAGGGTTTAGCCCCTTTGAGAGAGAATGGTTTTTAATTTGAGGAAAAGTGAATAATCAGTAGCTAAGGATGTTTTTCGTGATTAAATCCCGTATCTAGCTTAATAAAATTATGGGAAAAGACTATTTTAACCCTGGGCATCCTTTTAATTTTTCAAAAAAAATTTCCAAACTGGGCACCTGGCATGACGCGGTGCTATCGTCCTGTGTCACTGGAAAATGACAACTGAGAAATTGCTTGGTGGCGCGACGCGGTGGTATTGCATTGCCACTTTATTTGCGAATAGGAAGTGCACCGCGACGCGGTATAATCGCATTGGTACACTGGAAATTGACAATTGTGAACTGTTTCTATGGCGTGACGCACCAATATCATGGAGAAATACTGAAAACTGACAATTACTATTTTGGCTGGCTCCGCGATGCGCTGATGGCTCAGGTGGTACACTATCTTACTAAAATAGCCATAACTCTTCATCCGGGTGTCGAATTTGGGTGAATTTTATATCGATGAAAAGATTATTCAATTTCCTACATAATGGAAAGTCTAAATCTCAAAAATTACATATGAATAAAATGGTATTCATTTTTTAAGCTAGTTCTTGACATTTTAGGAGCGAATTTAAGCTAGTAAAAAGTACGGGGTGTTACAATAGCTCCCCCTTAGGAATATTCATCCTCGAATGAGACTGGCTAGGATGAGAAATGTTGATAGACTGAGCTGACACAGTGAACATGCACACTGAACATGACTATATGGTTGATTTACTGACAAACTTAGTTTCCATACCGAACATGCATATCTGATGCATGGAATACATGATTGAACTGATTAATGAAGGTGTGACTGAATATGCAACGATAACTGATACTAAGACTTATAGCTGTAATTGAACATGGGACTGAGTAGATTTAAGGAAGAATGTTACCTTAAGCTGAGAACACTGATAAGCCTAAGATCATTTACTGAACATGTATGAACGAGAACATGAGAACATGAATGAGTCTGAAATGTGATACACTAACTGAATATCATGAACTGAACTAAGCCTTTGAGTACATAGCTTACAGATGAAATTGGAAGGTTTAGATCATGATAGCTCGGGGGTTATAGTGCATCTTCCCCTTGGGACACTATGTTCCTTAAAGAACATTGACTTGGCTGAGATACTGAGGAAAAGCATAAGACGATGCATGGAGCACCAACGAACTAAATCGTGACTAAATATCTGGGATATGAACCTGAGACTTAATGCATAAACTGGGCTGAACTCGCAACTTCTAAGATATTCTATTTTGGGATAGGACGACTAGATGGAAGGACGGGAAACCATACGAATTTGTCCGCCTGACTGCTAAATTGAATTGCTGGCTTTATGAGCTAACTCATACTAAAAATATTTATATGGGTGCTGAGCACAGATGCTTACCCATACTAACTTGTTTGATTAACTGAATGACTGATAGATAAATACTGGGCATGTAAGACTGAACTGTACTAAGTCTGAATAACTGGACTGAAACTGTAGAATACTATGAATATAAGGAAGAGACGAACTGAGTAACATGATATAAATGAGAATAAATTCATGAGAATGATATTATTTAAGAATGCAAGACCAAGAGTATAACACGATTATAAAATAGCCTTTAAACGGAGGTACTAATCTGATCACTAGGCTAAGACTGACTGAGACTATAATTGAGATGGTAAATGAGACTGTACTGGAACTGAGCACTAAGTGAACTGGAACTCCTTATACTAGGAACTGCAAGCATGCATGGTTTTCGATAATGTGCACGAATATAATTTGTGATTATAGTACTGACATGTAAGGCATGAGTACTGACATTACTAATATCACTACTAAAATCTATAATCCTGACTTGGTTACTTGTTCTACCATCTTCCCCTTATATTAGAGCCATTATTTTAAACGTGCAGATCACTTAATAAACTCCAAACTAAAATGTCACCACTTTACTTCTAGAGTCTGAGGTAGATGCTAAGGAGGCTCTGCTAATATTTCAGGTTTGACATCGAAGTTGATGGCTATATAGGGGTTACAAGGAAAGTAAAGCCTCAGGATCTAACAAGGCATAAATATAAAGATGAAAGACTTATAATGTACCCATAACTATATAAGAACTTCCCTGGTAATGGCGAGACTGGAGTGTATAAAATCTGTTCTGACATTGACCACTAGTGGTACTGGAAGTGGCACGCTGCTGATGCAAATCTTTTCCCCTCTGAGCTATTACTCTACATTCCCGTATCCTGTGGCCTGGCTTACCATATCCAAAACACACTTTGCTGCCTGCTCTACACATACCTAGGTGATTTTTACCATACTCTTTACAAAGTGGATAGGTACAATCACTGCTCGCACTACCCTAGGTTATAAAGCGTGGTGCCCCATCATGATTGTCATTCCTGAACTTAGGGACTGGAGCACTGGCTAAGGATGGAGCTGGAACTGAAGAATTTATATGGAACTGGGAACAGTTACCGTCCTCTAACTTAGGCTGACTGAAATTAAAGCTACCCGTTCTAGCTTTCTTACTCTCTCTCTCCTTCTTCTTAAGCTTCTGCTCCTCAATTTGTTTAGCATAGATCATAAGCCTAGATATGTCCATCTATTTAATCAACACCATTGTTCTGCACTACTTACCCATACTATCTGACACCCTAGATACGAACTTGCTCATTTTGGACCTATTGTCTGCTACTACATGGGGAGCATACCTAGCTAACTTAGTAAACTTAAGGGAATACTCTTTTACGCTCATACTACCTTGCTTGAGATTAATGAACTCTAACACTTTGGCTTCTCTCAACTCTAAGGGAAAGAATCTATCTAGGAAGGTAGTAGCAAACTTTTCCCACTCCACAGGCTCTGCATCTATACCCCTGTCTACCTTCCACTGCTTAAACCACGTATGGGTTACATCTTGTAACTGATAGGCGGCTAACTCTACACTCTCACTGGAAGTCACTGCCATGATGTTTGTAACTTTCTTAACCTGATCAAGGAACTCCTATGGATCCTTTTCAAACTTAAATCCCATAAATGAAGGAGGATTCATTCGGGTGAAGTCTCAAATTTTGGTTGCCGCAGTATTGGCCACTGGGTTGGCCAGAACAGTAGCTGGCCATTAATTCTGGGCTACAAATAACTTAGCTAGAGTAGTGAATATAGCCATAAATTCTGGTGAGAGACATGTTCATCCAGTGGATCTACCTGAATGGGCTGAGGAGCTGACTGATTTTCGGTTCTTCTTTCATTAGTCCTTTTAGGAGGCATGTTCTATAAATAAAAGGAAAAAATGGATTAGACTAATAGATTAACTTGAGCTTACGCTCACTCGCACGACATAAATACTAAAAGACGGGAAACTTTTCCTAAAACATCTCATACCCTCCTGTCCATAAGTGTGGCACGCTACACACCCATGCACAAGACTCTACTAGATGCAGTTTTTCAGACTCCCTAGGACACTGTTGAACCATAGGCTCTGATACTAAATTTGTAATGACCCGAAACTACCCCCTAGTTGTCATACGGTGCTTACGACCCTGAAGGACCACAAACTAACCCATGAATGATATCTGCTGTGAGCACTAAATAATAATAATAAAATTAAGACAAAAAAATGGGCTGAAATACCATAAGGTTCAAAATATCTGAAATACTGATAAACTATAAAATCTGTAAAACTGAATACTGTCTGAAAATTTAGTCTAAAAAACCTCTAACTGAATCTGAAAGTGGAGTTGATGGGACAATCCCCAACTAACTACATCTACTAAACTACTACATCTACTAAAATATTGAAATAAAAGCACATCCTTGATAGCTGAGGACTCACTACTAGATCTACTACTGCTGGCTGAATCTGGCTAAACGCAGTTAGAAACCTGAGCATCCGAACCTATGATATGAAACATCATAGCACAAAAGAGTATACGTCAGTACGTGGGAATGTACTGGTATGTTGGATGAGGTAAGGCAGAATGCATGGGATTATATGCATTAACAATAACTAACTGAATGACATGTAAGAGCTGGATTAGCATACATGGAGGATCTATAACTACTAAGCATACTGTGTATACTGTAACTGAGTATACTAGAGCTGAATCTGATAATTGGTAACTGAATATACTGATAACTGAGTGACTGTATCTGACAGTCTTAATTTGTAGAACTGAACTGAGTTCTATTCTGAAGACTGAGACTAAAACTAAAACTATGGGAAATAATCATCTAACTGACAAGCCCCAATTTGAACTAATAGATAACTAAGCTGGGGTCCAATCTGTAACCCCAATTAAAAGAGTGTCAGTACCATGCCACGGGTAAAGATAATTGTTATGGAGTCAGTCCTAACTAGCGGGTGACCTCTGAGATCAGTACTAAACTAGCGAGGGATCCCTGAGTATGTCATTCCTACCTAATAGGTGACATCTCATAACCTACGTTGGCTACGTAGTTCTGGAACTTAGGGATTGCCTCTAGGGACCCAGTCCTAGTTAATGGGTGTGCCCCCATCCCTAGGCTCGCTCGGTGCTAAATCCTACTCCCAATTGAAAGACACTGAACTGAGTATACTGAACTGGACTGGATTAATACTGAGATTTCTAAGTTTTCCTAAGTTCTATAACTGACTGAGTTCTACTGAGTTCTGTAATGAACTGAGAGTACTAATGATCGTGACATGATTGATACTATTCTATAACTAACACTGACTCTAAGTAAATAGCTAAATTGTCAGGTATTAAATACCCCCAGGACTCGATAGCATGAAAAGTAAAGCAAAACATAATCTTGAATAACATAACAATGTTCGCTTGGTCATAATTCAATCATAGAGACATTTTATCAAACACTTGTAGTGCATTAACCTGTACATATACTAGCATGTCATGATTACATCATTTAACTCACATGGACATTCTATCAAACACTTAGGGAGCACAACTTAATGCACATAATCATTGATAACATATAAACATGGCAACAACAATACCCAAACTTTAAATTTCATGGATTCAACATACGATTCATATAACTTCCCCCTAAATACTATTCTATTTTCATGAAACTTGCATTTAAATCATGGATTGGAACCCAACTAATATTATAAATATGAATTCAATCTAATTCAAACATAGAAATCATAAATACATTATTTTTATACTTTGAAAAAGGATTCTTGGACTTCATGGGTGAAAGGGACCCATGAATCAACATCTAACATACCTTGGAAGATTCTTTCTTGAAGGTTCTTGGAGGAAATCCTTTGGCTTGTTCTTGATTTCTTGAGCTAGGGTTTATCCCCTTTGAGAGAGAATGGTTTTTAATTTAGGGAAAAGTGAATAATGAGTAGCTAAGGACATTTTAAGGGATTAAATCCCATATCTGGTCATACTAAAATTGTGGGAAAAGACTATTTTAACCCTGGGTTTCCTTTTAATTTTTTGTAAAATTTTTCCAAAATAGGAACCTGGCGCGATGCGGTGCTATTGTGCCGTGTAACTGGAAAATGACAACTAGGAAATTGTATAGTGGCACGATGCGGTGGTATCGCGTTGCCAATTTGTTTGTAAATTAGAAGTGCACCGCAAAGTGGTGTAATCGCGTTGGTACACTACAAATTGACAATTATGAACTGGGTCTATGGCACAATGTGCTAATATCATGGAGCAACAGTAGAAACTGACAATTGTTATTTTGGGTGGCTCCGCGACGTACTGATGGCTCAGGTAGTACATTGTATTACTAAAATGGCCATAACTCTTTACCCGGGTGTCGGATTTGGGCAAATTTTATATTGATGGAAAACTTATTCAATTTTATACTCAATGGAAAGTCAAAATCTCAAAAGTTACATAGGAATAAAATGGTATTCATTTTTGAAGCTAGTTCTTAACATTCTAGGAGCGAATTTAAGCTAGGAAAAAGTACAGGGTGTTATAGAATGGGGGAGGAACTTTGATGGTTGTCCTTACTTCACCTTGTGGATTTTTAACTTCAACCACTTCTTCATCACTTTACTCAATCTCTTTCTCATCATTTACTTCTCGTCCTTGAGGCATCACCCCCTTTGCTTTATCCTTGGAAAAATTCTCACTCAAGTTCCTCTAAAGGGATCATCAAGGGTCTTTCCACTCCTTGTGACAATTTCTAGAACTCGGTCATCATTCTTTGGATTAATAATCATGTCACTAGGGAGTCCACCTCTAGGCCTAGTATTTAGTTGCATGGAGATTTTTCTGACTTGGGTTTCCAATTGCTTAATAGAGGCGGAGTGAGACACCACAGTTTGGGAAAGTTGAGAAAAGTCACCTTTCAACTCATGGACCATTTTGTTCGTACCTTCCTCTCTATTCAATATTCTTGCTAACATATCCTTGGTTTTGAATGTTTTGGGGTGAATCGCACTTGCCTCCTTGGACTTAGCACGATCATAAGGGGGAACATAACTAGCACGATCATAAGGGGGAACATAACGGTCATAATTGCATTCCCAATCTCTTCAATCTCTATCCCTTCCATCCAACCTTGATTCCCACCTTGCCTTTGATAGGCGAGGCGGGAACCCCCTGAGTAGTTAGCTAAATACCAAATTTCCTCATCTAACTCCTTTTCTTCTTCATCATCTTCATAAGATTTTGATGCTACGGTATTTACCGCTTTCGCGGGTGCACCCATAACATGCTTCTCAAGAGTTCAAGTTGAGTCATAATTTTCACCATATTCTCCTTCTTTTCTTCGTTCCGCTTTCTTTGTTCATTATTGTAATGCCCCTAAATGTCATCCCAAAGCATCACATGGTGCTTAAGGCTACAAGTAGCCCTAAGCTAACCCTTCAATCCTATTACTATCTCTATGTCTTACTTTGGGATATCAAGTCAAGCAATACGGCTATAATATATCATCTCAAAACTGAAATAACTGGAAAACATAGTCTGAAGTATAAAACACTGAAAGTCTAAAACACAATTGCTAGTCTAGTCTGACAAAGCCTCTACTACTTAAATTGGAGAGCTATTGAGACAGACCCCCAACTAACTCGAACTGATATAAAAGTAATAACAACTGAAAATGTGAGAAAATAGGTCCCCGAACCATGAGGACTCACCAACTATGGAATATAGGTAAACGCACTTAGGAATCACGGTCATGGCTGAGACTGAGCACCTGAACCTATCTTATGAGACAATGTAGCACATAGACGTATATGTGGATCAGTCCTTTGGGAATGTACTGAGTATATGGGGGTGTATACATTTACATAAAACAATATCAGTACTCTTTAATAAAATCATGCATGTGAATAGGAATGACTCACATAGCTTGAATAAGTCTAAAATGTAAAACTCATGATTCATGAATAATGAAGCATGTAACACAAATCTCGTGAGTTATTATACTTAACTTTAAAATCCATACTCTCCTCTTATTCTCAGTACTTGAAGGCTAAAGGAATCTTTAAAATAATACTTTCAAACTCATGCTTTTATCTCATGGAGAGTAAAACTTCTTTAAAACTTAAGGACTTAGAACCTTTAGGAACTTCAACACTTGGGAACTCTAAAATTCCTTTAGACTCAGGACACTTGGAACTCGGGAGTTTCTTCTAACCGACATAAACCATGTGAGCTACATGGAGTCCAACGTCTTGTCACGTTGGGGAGAGCTA
The DNA here is from genome assembly GCF_002878395.1 of Capsicum annuum. Taxonomy (NCBI): domain Eukaryota; kingdom Viridiplantae; phylum Streptophyta; class Magnoliopsida; order Solanales; family Solanaceae; genus Capsicum; species Capsicum annuum. Next base: position 13,841,517 of record NC_061121.1, read on the forward strand.
TTCTATCCTTGCCATCGGAGTAGAACCTCATCTTTAGTGACCACTATCTCAGCCTTGGGCCCATAAATCTCGAACCTACGGTGGCACATAGTTCAGGTATATGAGACCTTGAAATCATATCCAACTCGGTGCTAAATAATACTCCCATACTCAGCTCAGAAATCTTAGAAAATCCACCTCAAAATAACTCAAAGGTCTATAATGAAGACCAAAACATATTTCTATTTTCTTTAAATCATACTCAATGTAGATTTCAACTCTATAATGATAGGAAGGCCAAATATTTCTCAATAATATCAAAGTATTCAATTCATGGGTTCTTATAGCACGAAAGTTCATTAAATTTCAAATCTCAAGTAGGGCTTAGTAACCCATAATCAAATCTCAAGTTAAGACTCATCAAAGTGCATGCTAGATGTCATAAAGATTCATAAATCATATAGAAAATCTGAAATTTCTAACATTTTGCCTTAAAATCTCAACATACTCATGTACTTCAATTTCTAGAACATCAAAACTATTAAAATCTCAAGGAATGACAACATAGGGTATAAACCCATACTTTAACTTCATAAGAAAACATAGAAAATCATATATTCTGGTAATTAAAACAACTTTTGGGCACAAGGACGAAAGAAGTGTCCTCGTTCAAACCCCACATACCTTAGATTATGACTTGGATGAACAAACTTTGTTGAGACTCTTCTTTTTACTCTTGATAAAGGGTTCTTGAAGCCTTTGACTTGGGAACCTTGAATCTTAACTCAATTTGTAAAATCTATGGTGATTTTAACTTAACCAAGCTGAGTTAAAATCTTAACTCAATTTGTAAAATCATCTTAAAATCACTGAAGGGGATATGTGATGGTGGGGTGCGATGATCCATTTCTAGGTCGACGGTCTGTCGGTCCTGACCGTCGCACCTGGGCTTGGACTTTCTGCCTTTCCTATGATGGCTGGATCGACGGTCTGTTGCTAGATCAACGGTCTATTGACCTTACCATCGCGCCTAACCAGAATGAGGTCTCACTGCCTCCTCTGCGATAGTTTGGTCAATGGTCTGTCGCTAGATCGACGGTCCGTCAGACCTCTCCATCGCACCTGGACAGTTCAGACTGCTCTCTATAATCTGACCATAACTTTCAAGTCTAATGTCAGATTTTGACAAAATGGATATCGTTGGAAAGATAATTTAATTTCCTACACGATAAAAAGTCATTTTTAGGAAAATTCAACAAGGTTTAAACATTAATCACTTGATGTCACTTCTTAATCTTTTAGGGATGGAATTTCACTTCACTCAACATGCTCTAAAGGCTCAAACTACGATGGAGCTTTGCGGGATCTTACAATTATCAACCATGGAAGTAGTAGAAGGGATCTTAGGAGCTTTAGTTTCTCAGGTATGCCAATCATGATTTTTCTTTGACACTCTTCAATTAATAGAATGGTCGCATGGTGGTGCAACTTCACTAGGTAAATTCCCGTTGCATTATCCACCACTATTTTGTTTAATTGATCAAAGGCACAGTAGAAGATCTCGAGAAGCATCTTCTCCAGGACTTCATGATTTGGGCATTAAGCTAGCTTACCATTAAATATCTCCAAAGCTTCACACAACGACTTTCCATTCATTTATCAAAAATTCTCAATCTCATCCCATTTTTGAAGAATTTTTTATAGTGGGAAATATCTATCAAGAAACACCGTAGTAAGCTCATCCCAAGATGTAATTGAGCCAGGTAGAAGTAAGCGTAGCTATAAAACTGCCTTGCCCATTAATGAGAACCAAAAAAGGCAAAGCCAAATGGATTCTTGAGTAATGTGTGTTATATTGAATGGCACAAACACTTCCACAAAATTCTTCAAATGGATATTTGGGTCTTCAAAGGCTTGACCCCCGTACAATCCTTTTATTTGCAATATGTGAAGCATGAAACTAGTCACATCAAAGACTCCGTTCCCATTAGTTGGTGGGATACGGATTGCACTTTTTTGCTCCGCTTCATTTATTGGGCCCTCATCATCTAGAGTGGCATCAAAGAGGCCCATATTGTTTGAGCTATCACTCATTGTTCTATTAACACTTTGATTGTCTACAAAAAATAAAAAATAATAAATAAAGTAAATTACACCATCCCGAGTATTTCCAAGTAATAATCACACCGCACAAGTGAAATATATATTCCATTCCTCAGCAATGATGCCATTTTGATTATACTCAACTCATTCCCATGTTTGAGCGGTGAGACGGTCATTTTTAATAACCCAACTAAAGTTGGGGTCAAATCCACAAGGTGTGAATTATAACTTTCAAGTCCTATAGGTTCTTTAATTACTAAAAGGCTACCTGGAATGATAGTAAACAAGACATGTAAAATAAAATGAGGGGATTGGTTTGTAATGATTTTTGACTACCAATGCACGAATATGACACTTTTGATTTAAAATCAAGATTAGAGAGGATCTTGGGATTATGTCTACCTAGAGGTAAAGTATGTGGTTTGATGATGGTTTAGCATGAAGCTTAGTTGTTGACCAAAGTATAGTCTAGGTCGAAATTCATTATAGTCAATCTTTTAATAAAACTACAACGATTTCTCCCATTGGCTCTTTCGAGCACCTAATAAGTGTGCAATTAATAATCACCCAAAACCTCAATCAAGAATCCCTAGTTCTAGGATGATGGTCTTGATATGATTTACACTCTAAATACACTTATTTCTAAGATTGCAAAAGATAGTAAACTATAGGCTCAATTTTCCACCATTACCTTGTCCCCTTATAACCCTCTTTTAAGGATGTTATAGGTTACCTCAAGTTTACCTTCATCCCTCTTTCAAGGATGATGAAAGATTTTTAGAGTTTGGGGTTTTCACCCATCAAACCCTTTTGGAGATTTGGGGGGTTTTCACCCATAAATTCCAACTCATAAACTCAAGCAATGATGGAATTCATACTCAACAACTAAGAATCTTGCAAACACAACAACACCTATACACAATTACACTTTATTTCAACATAATCCCAAGACTAATTTACTTAGCTACTCATGAAGAAAGTAAGGAAAGATATACCATGAGGATTGTCTAGAGTATTCTTTCTTCACAAAATACTAAGAAATTAAGCCTCCACAATTAGTTATACACTAGCCCAATTAGGGTTTCTTGCTTTCAATTCAAAAATATCTATGGGTTAAGAAATCCCCAAGAAGAAAGGATTTTTGCCTGTATATGATTTGAGATTCATCTATACAATTTTACAAAACTACGCTGGGTCATATTTCTGCTAAACCGTAATTGTACAGGATTGACTAGGATCGCGGCTACGCGACCACAGTTGTGCTCTGTGATTGTATTATGCTAACCACCTTGACTGACCGCAACTGTAGCCTGAGGACCGCAATTGTGGTAATTGAGGCTGAACTGCTCCAGGTCTCCAACTACACTCCTTTTGCTTCCACTTGACCCTTTTTTTTTATCTTTGATCCACATCTTTTCACCTTTTCAACTATATACCTGCAAAATATGATACTTAGTGCATTTGAATCATGATGATGTCTCATTTTATTATACAAAGCATGGTAGTGTGCACAAATGTTTGGTGCAAATGAGTGGTAAAATCACCATTCATAATTACCCACTGCAATTTCAGTATAGCATGGAGGATAGACTTCGTGATAAGAACCGTGCCACGCTAATGATTCAAATTTGTGTAGTTTTTTATTTTCTCACTTTGGGTGAGGGGCTTTAGGTATTTTTACCCCTTGTACGACCTTAACCCCTCAATCTCATAATTTGTGCTTACATAATGATACCATAAAGCCCTTTCCTATACATGTTTTGTTGAGGGGGAATTCATAATATGAAGTTACATACTTTACCCCATACTTCTAAGGCTTCAAAAGGGTCCTATCCATCGTTCGAGTACGAATGATTCTAAAGAGAAGATGATATAACACCCCACATTTTGGGCTAGAATTTGAACTATTATTCCTATGTGTATAAACTCAAATCCAATGATTTGCATATAGATATATGTGTCATGGTCATTTTTATAATGTGAAAAGTGCTTTCGAGGTGAAAAATGATCATAGGAAACACTTAGAGTGAACTTGAGTTTTGAACTTTTGTGATCGACCAAATTTTTGTATTCGATCCTAGAAAGGTCAACTTTGTACGTGTATTACTTCTGAAATATATTGAATTTTAGGGATTTAATACCCACCAAAATAAATATAATTGAATCTTCTTTCCAAATCTTATTTCACCTTAATTCGATACCCGAGCAAAAAGTTATGAGTATTTTCGTGAGGAAACAGTAAGGGTGCATGATAACATCGTGTCACAGAGGATAATATACATGATAAGAAGAATGGCATAAAGGTTATCCTCCGTAATAATGGTCATGCCACACCGCTATGTAAAATTCGTACTATCTTGTTTTATTTTCCTTAGGATGAAGGGTAATGAGGTCTTTCTACCAATCTATGACCCTTAAGCATAAAAGGGACCTATTCCTTTCAGTTTTAAGGGATCAAAATCCCCAATTCCACTTCAAAATCAAAACTTCATGAGAGCCTAAGGATGTCATCTTACATTCATCTTTCAGGTTCCAAGCTCTGAATTACTTCTATCAAAAGGCATGTTACTTTTCTCCCAAATCATCAAGAACAACAATTAGGGTTTGTTCCAAGGGTCGTGCTTCCAAGACTAGATTTCAAGTTGTTTCAAATTCTTGTTCATAAAAAATATGTGTACAACTATCCTAACTCTCATGTGCATGAGTATGATGTTTTAATAAGCTTTAAATTGTATATGTATGTACATATTATGGGTTTCAAAATTGTTTGAAGAGCATGCTCTATAAACCCCATTTTATGATGAAATTTTGTATTTACTATGGGCTTCTCCATAAACTTGACTTATACTTACATATATACATGTTATAAGTTTCAAAAATTGAATTGAGAGCATGATTTATGAAATTCCCTCTCTCATGATGAAATTTACTTGTTTAACATGTTATGGATTGTTTAACTGCGTGATTTAAAAGCTCGAGTCATATGTTTTACTATCCATTCTAAATTGATATGATTTTTTGTTTCAAGACAAGGTATTTTCCTTACTTCCAAAATGCTCATTCATGTTATATGGAAGATTCATTTTTGTATGTAACAATTGACTACCATATGTTAAAGTCTTGAAAAGAGAATGTTTTTGTATAAGTTTTCATATGCTATTTGAAATGAGAACTCTCATGTGATGTTTAAACCTTTTGGTGGTCAAGTTACATATTTTAAAATGAGAAGACTATGACATAATTTGACATAACATGCCATGATATGATATGACTTATACAGCTTGCAAGTATTGGTATGAAGATACCAAATCAGAAAAATGCCATGACAGACTCAAATCAAACCAAACTATAGACTTTTCAAACTTCAGACCATGTTTTAAGAAAGTTGCATATTTTGAAAAGCTAAAAATGGGCTCTAAGAGAGTTAGATGATTACCCGAAGAAGACATGAGTTCAGATGACTCATTGCTCAAAATAGTGTTTTGCCGATGCGGGAGTGATTTTTCCTAAAATATTGATTATCACCATATGTTTGCTTCGTGCAGTTGTATACTCAGACCATACACTCCTATCCTTACGGTAAACTGGTACAGAGGGCTTGGTCAATGAGTTAATGTAGATCCCATATAGCCTATAGGGTAACAGACTTATAGGGTGTACCATCTAGCTCAAAACTAAAGTAAAAAGTGGAGGCAATGCTTTTGAAAGAATGTTTTAAAGCTCATTAATTATGCCCATATGCTTTGATCTTTATTATGCTAAACTGTTTTCACAATGTTCTCGATTATTTTATATGAAATATATGTTATTTTATGGTCTATCACATCATTAGAACATTTGGATACGGTGGAGTTGGTGAACTATCCATCTTTTGAAGGGCATTTATTCATATGTTGACTTCTTTGAAACTATGGTCTAGATAGGGGCCTTGTCCCAGCCTAGACAGTAGTATTCAGTTGATGCTTCGTAGATGAGATTTGATTATTGTATTGTCATATCATTATTGACATAATTTTGATTATTAGATTACCTTGATTTCATTATATCTTCCACACATCTATTTTCAAATGAATTATGTTCATGATGGTATGCTAAAGAGGTCTCTCGAGCCTTCGTGATTCGAGATACCCGTCGGGGCCAGGGCGTCTGCTCGAATCATCACAATAACAATGTTTTCAACTCTTGAGAAATTAATTTATTGATTCTCAATTATGATTATTTTTCTTTACTTGGTCCTGAATATATGATGTATGCATATTACATATATTTTTTAATGCAAATATAGAATTTGAACCATTAAATTTTGAGTTTTGTCCGACACGTAGCTTATAAAGACGTGGGTCAAGTCCCAAATCCTAATTATTTAAAGCATAAATTTAAATTCATATATTCTATGTTTTGTTGGTTGCACCTAACTATTTGAACGTATTCCGCTACTATTTTATGCACTTTTGGTGCTAAATGAGAAGATTGATCATTTCCAAATAAGTACCAACATTATGCATTGAGAATTTTAAGAGTGAAATTTAATTAGAGGATATTCAAATAACAGTACCTAGAATCTAGGGCAAGATGTCAAAGGTAAAAATAAAACACTTCAAAACTTTTCATCATGTCCTAAGAAAGGATGTTAAACATAGAGAAGATCTAGTTAGCTAAAGGTAGATCGCTTGATTTTGTTATGTCAAGAGTACTCTTTGGTGAATGTATAACAAGGTTGATGTTCACTGATAAGGGGTGGGGTGGGAAAGGATATGGTTCTGTTACTCTTAATTTAGAGATTTTAAGTTTGAATTCTTGGTATGGAAATCTGGTTACCAAATGTTTTCCCTTAAATGGGTCTTATGCAACGTCAATATTAGCATTATATTGATGAGATGATAGAACCATGCTGAGAATCATGGTTAATCACTAAACAAATAAATAGCTAAGGAAAATAAATCAAAACATTAAAGTTCATAAATAACTATAAGTTATAACTAGGTTTAAAGTTTATATTTTATGTTCATGTTCTGTTGTCCATTGAACACCAACGTAACATGCATTCTGGTGAAATAGTTGGAGTTCCACTAGCTTTAATTATAGTTTTCAAATTCGATTCTTGGGTCAAAAAAATATTTTGTTAGAAGAGTGCCCCAAAATAAGACCACTGCAATGCGCAATTCAAATTTAGTCGAGCTCCATAAGGTCTTGATTTTGTTTGAATTTCTTCTTTTTATTTATTTTGATCATTTTTCCCCTCCCTGTGGTTGTTGGGTGATGTTTCTGGGGTGCGGGGATGGTTTTCATGATTCTCAATGCATTATGGTGCGATTTGTGTGAGGTGATTTTTGGAGATTAAAAAGATTTTATAGTGGACTTATGTTCACATTTGTTGTTCCGTGTGTCGGATGGCAAAATGGACTGCGCTAGTGGATTCGAAATGTAAATATTTGATTGGTAAAGTGGTTGGTGTAACTTTACAGATTTTGAATTTCTTTTCGACCCTCTATTCAAAAAATAGTGAAGTGGGGTCTCTGGAATCATTTTTGTGAAAACGATCATTTTTTAGAAATTTGATATCCTCATTGAGTCAAAAACATCAAATTTACAAGTTGTATATCTCATTTCCATCCCCATAGTTTTGAACGAATCTCTAGGTAGTCACTTAAGAGACAATATGGTAGCTTAAGCGGCCAACTGATGTTGTTATGGTAGCTTAAGTGAAAAGAAGGTCGCTTAAGCGATGATCGCTTAAGAGATCATTTAGTTGCTTAAGCGATTATAGCTCGGTCACCATATAAAAATCAACTTTCTCATTTTTGTTCATTTTGAGACTTTGATCTTGGGGTTTTAGAGTTTTTGAGTGACTTATTCCTTATTCAAGCCAATAAAGTCAGATTCACCTTATCTAAGGTTCATATCTACTTTTCTTATGCTTTAAGATTATGATGTTTCCTCATGAGTTAAGCCATAGTTAGCATAAGGATTTATGTTTACTTACGTTTTTATCTGTGAAAGTGATCTTATGTATTGGATTTGGTGTTTTGACATGAAATTTCTATAAAATGGTAAATGATTATAATTTGAGCATTTGTACTCAGTTTACAAGAAGTTCACGCTTATTAGTTCAAATTAAAAAGTATTACAACATAATTGAAGTTTTTCAGTTTTGATCTCTTGGTTTTTAGTTCAAGTTACAAAGTATTACAACATGATTGAAGTTTTAGTTTTGATCACATGATTTTACATAATATATGAAATTCTCGAGTTTCTTTATGAGTATGATTTCAGAAAGGGAAAATGGTTCTTCATTTATAAATTCGTATGCTATTTTAAGGTAAATTTCATAAGTATGAGCATACGAGTATATATTTTGAGAGTAGTATTTATCACCAAGAGGAGAATATGGGTTTATCACATCTTATTTCCCATAAACTATGTGTCATCATAGGTTTAAGGGGTCCCTCCATAGAGTGCTGAAGGGGATAAGTTTAGTGATCACTCTAAGTTAAGGTTCTATTCCTATGAAAAGGGTAGAACAACTCTCCTTAACGTGGCTAAGACGTTGGATTCTACAATAGTTCATATAGTTTATGTCAGTTACAAGAATATAGCGCCCCAGGAGTACACCCTGAACCCCACACGGTGCTTACGATCCCAAATGACCACAAGCTAACCCATGAGATGGTACCTACTATAAGCACTGAATAAAATTGATAACAAAAGATACACATAAGATAAATTGACTAAATTCACCATAAAGTTTTAAATACTAAAATATTTCTGAAACATAAGTCTGAAATCAACTGTCAGAAAACAACTGTCTGAAAATTGAAAAAAATAATGACAAATTGACTGACTGTCCTAAAATGTCTGAAAGCCTCTAAAACTGACTGAATAAGAGTTGATGGTACAGGCCCCAACTAACTCCAACTGTCTAATTGAAAATACAACACTGAAACAAACATAATCAGTCCTCAAAATATGAGGACTCACCACTGTTGTTGCTGCTGATGCGCTAGAATGTCTAAGTACGATCGCGAACTTGAGCGTCCAAACCTATGATATAAAATATCATAACGTAAAAAACAAGTATGCGTTCAGTACTTTGAATGTACTGGTATGCTAGATGGGGTTAGGCTGATATGCATGGGATAATTGATGTATAGTGTATGAATATTAACTAACTAAATGAATAGCATGAATAATAACTAATTAAATGAATAGCATGGAATAATTGATGCATAGTATATATAAAAGTTGTAAAATCTGAGAATGCATGACCAAGCATATAACATGATACTGAAATAGTCTGTAAACTGAAATACTAGAATCTGACAACTACATGAATGATAACTGCATGCTATGGCCAATGCAAACCTGAACCAAATTATATAGAATACTAAACTGGGACTGTGGGAGGTATCATATAACCGACATGCCCCAACATGAGCAAATTGGGGTCCAATCTATGACCCTAGTTGGAAGGGTGTTAGTACCGTGCCATGGGTACTAACACTGACTGTGTGGATCCACTAAAGAGTCACCCTCAACTGGCAGGTGCTCTAATAAGATATGTATCAACCCTCAATTGGCAAGTTAACATCTCTAACCTATGCTGGCTACGTAGTTCTTTAACCAAGGGAAAGCTACGAAAGGTCACACCCTCTACTGGCAGGTGATCCCTCATCCTTGGGTTCACTCGAAGCTAAATCCTACTCCCAACTGAACTGACTTGATCTAAGTTTAACTAACTATGATAAGTGACTGGATGTATAATGCTCATATATATCTGAAAACCATTTTGAAAGATACCGAGACTAGCAAACAACTAAATTTTCATAACCCCTAACACTAAATAGAAGTATCAATATGGACACATGAAAGCGTTGAAAAACACAATAGGGGACCATAGTTCAAAATTCATCTCATAGACATTTCATCAAACACGTGAAATTTATGAACTTAAGCATGTGAATAGTTTAATTCATGGAATAATAACATAACTTCAATACAAAATTCATGGATTAAGGATATAACATGCAAATATCACCTTTCAAACATGTCAAGGGCTACTTCCAACGAAAACACATATAAACATGGTATAAAAATCAAAATTCATGGAAGTTCATGGATATAATTCATAATATCATGTAAAGATCACAATTTTAAACTTGAAAATGGATTATTGGACTCCATGGGTGAAAAGGACCCATGGATGAACATCTAACAACCTTAAAAGATTAGATCTTTGAAAGGAAACAAAGTTCCTTAACCTTCCTGAGAGATTCTTGTAATTGGGAACTTGTTTTCTTGATTTTTCTTAAAAAAAGCTGTTTAATTTGATGAACTAGGGAAGAACTTAGTGTTTATTTTTGAGTAAAATTGGGGATTTGGGGCATAATATGCCTTAACTGAAGATAAATCTCATGTTAATATGGATTAGGGTGATGGGAAAAGACAAGACTGCCCTTCTACAATTTAAATTCATAACTAAGACGCTGATTAGGCCATCACCGTAATGCGGTAATGATGCCATCGCTATTCCACCGTGACTCAGTGCAATCGCGTTGACCTGCTGGAATCAAAATCCAAACACGGTCCAAACCTCATCCAAAAAATCCAAAACTTTCCAAAAACATGCTACTTACACCCCTGAGTATGAATTAACTCAAAAACTTACGTCTCGGGGTCGGGAAGGTCACTTTATAAATCATCAAAGTTAAGAGGCCAAAATAAAGCTAATTCCCCAACACTTAGCTAAATTTTAAGGTTCTAAGCCTCTTATGCATCCACTATGAGCTGAACTGAGCTAAGTCTATTACGGAGTATTACAATATCTCACCATTGGGAACATTCATCCTTGAATGAGACTGATTAAGCTTAGACTACATGCTGATTGTGCATAACTAAAAACCTGGTAACATGACTGAGTCTGAAACATAATACATAACTGAACTAATTTGTGAATGTATGCAATGACATAAAGATGACTACATGGCTAGAACTGAGAATCGGAAAGAGAAAATCTAAGAAAAATTATTACCTTGAACAGAGTCTGATATTATGGAGAAAAGATAAGGGTACTTGGTATGCATGTCTGCTTCTTCTTCCCAAGTAGATCCCTCAATGGACTGATTTCGCCAAAGAACTTTGAACAAGGAAACTTCTTTGTTCCTTAGTCTACAAATCTGACGATCGAGGATCTCGATTGGGATTATTTCATAAGAAAGGCTATCATAAACATCTGTACTTTCTAAAGGAACAACTACAGATGGATCACCAATACACTTATTCAATAAAGAAACATGGAATACTGGGTGCACTGACGCCAAATCTGCAGGCAAATCAAGCTCATAAGCTACCTTTCTAAAATAGCTTAAGATCCTATAAGGGCCAACATATTGGGGACTGAGTTTCCCCTTTTTTCCAAATCTCTTCACTCCATTCATGGAAGAGATTTTCAAATAGAATAAGTCACCAACCTCAAACTCAAGATCTCTCTTACACACATCTGCATAAGATTTTTTATGGCTTTGGATTGTCTTAAGCCTCTCCCTGATTAACTGAACTTTCATCAATGCATCAAAGACTTTAGGACCTATTAATACAGTCTCATCTACCTCAAACCAACCAATAGGCGATCTATACCTCCTCCCATAAAGAGCCTTAAATGGAGCCATCTGAATACTTGAATGATAACTGTTATTGTAGGAAAACTCAATCAATGGCAAGTGATCATCCCAACTGCCTTTAAAGTCGATAACACAAGCTCTCAACATGTCCTCTAGAGTCTAAATGATCCTCTCTGCCTGACCATCTGCTGCGGTTGAAAGGCTATATTGAGATGAACTTGGGTTCCAAGACCCTTCTAAAAAGCTTTCTAAAAGTGAGAGGTAAACTGAGTATCTCTATCTGAAATGATGGACAACAGGACTCTATGCAACCTAACCAACTTTCTAATATAGAGATTGGCATAATCCTTAGCTGAATAAGAAGAATGGACTAGCAAAAAATAGGTTGATTTGGTCATTCTGTCTATAATAACCCAAATTGAATCATGCTGGCAACCTGAATGAGGCAACCCTATCAAAAAATCCATGTTCACCTCTTCCCACTTCCAAGTGGGGTGCTGAACTCCTGTATAGTACCACTAGGCCTTGGTGCTTAACCTTAACTTGCTGACAATTGGCACACTTGGCTAGAAACTCTACAATATCTCTTCATGCCATTCCACCAATAGATTCATCATAAATCACGGTACATCTTAGTGGCTCCTACGTGAATAGAGTAATGCACACCATGCTCCTCTGCAAGGATTCACTATCTTAAACCATCAACACATGACACACATAGCCTACCATGACATTGCAACACACCATCTCTTCCTTGGGAGAAACCTATACTTTCTAATCTCTGACTGACTCCTTCAACTTAACTAGACTGGGATCCCTAACTTTCTTTTCTTTTACTTTGACAACCAAAGAAGATTCCAAACTATTTTGTACCCATACACTACCCTCAGCTAAATTAACTAAATGAACACCTAATCTAGCAAGATGATGAACCTCCCTGACTAACTTCTTCTTATCATCCTCAACATGAGAGAAACTACCCATCGACAACCTAGTAAGGTTATCTGCCACTACACTGGCCTTGCTTGGATGATACAATACACTTATATTATAATCTTTCAGCAACTCCAACCACCTTCTCTAACGAAGATTTAAATCTGCAAAAATGCATATTGCAAGCTTTTGTGGTCCGTGAACACATCAACATGCACCCCATACAGATAATGCCTTTTAATTTTCAAGGCAAAAACAACAGCTGCTAACTCAAGATCATGGGTACGATAATTATTTTCATGGGTTTTAAGTTGTCTAGAGGCATAAGCTATGAACTTACCTCTTTGCATCAGAACACAACCCAAACCAACTCTGGAAGATCACAGTATACAAACCCATCTAAACCATTTAGCAAGGTCAAAACTAGGGCTGAGATGAGTCAAATCTTTAACTCCTAAAAACTCTTCTCACAAGAATCTGACCACTGAAACTTGACTTTCTTCTTAGTCAATCTAGACATGGGGGATGCAATAGATTAAAACCCTTTAACAAACCATAGGTAATAGCCAGCCAAACCCAAGAAACTCCTAATATCTAATGGAGAGCTAGGTCTAGGCCAGTTTCTTATTGATTTGGTCTTTTGAGGATCAACTTTAATGCCATCACCAGAAATAATATGACCAAGAAAAGCTACTGATCTTAGCCAGAACTCACATTTTGAGAGTAGACAAGGATGTCATCTATAAAGATTATGATGAACATGTCCAAGTACTATTTGAACACTCAGTGCATCAAGTCCATGAAAGATGTTGGGGCATTTGTTAGGCCAAAGGGCATAACTAGGAATTCAAAGTGACCATACCAAGTGCTAAAAGATGTTTTAAAATGTCACAATATCTAACTCTAAGCTGATGATAGCCGGATCTGAGGTCTATCTTAGAGAAATAACTGGCACCCTAAAGTTGGTCAAATAAGTCATCAATTTTGGGGAGTGAATACTTATTCTAGATGGTGACATTGTTCAACTGATGGTAATCGATACATATTTTAAGGAAACTGTCTTTCTTAGGCACGAAAAGGACTGGAGTGCCCCATGGAGAAATATTGGGCCTAATGAATCCCTTATCTAAGAGATCTTTCAATTGTTTTTTTAACTCCCTAAGCTTAGTTAGAGCCATTCTATTGGGCGGAATAGAGATAGGCTAGGTATCTGGAAGAAGGTCTATTCTGAAGTCAATCTCCCTTTTGGGAGGAACTCTAGGAAGATTTTCAGGGAACACATCTGGGAATTCCCTTACTACTGAGACTGACTCAAGATTGGGAGTTTCTGAACTAGAGTCTTTGACCCGAACAAGATGGTAAACACACCCCTTGGATATTACCCTTAAGGGCTGAGGTACTACCCTTTCATTCAAGGACTAGTTCATTTGGAAACTAAAAATAAACAACTTTGTTTCTACAATCAACTAAAGCATAGCATGAGTGGAGCCAATTCATGCAGAGAATGACATAAAAAATCATCATCTCTAAATCCACAAGATTAACTAAAGTGACTTTCTAGGATATTATGACCAGAAAATTCTGACTTTCTAGGATATTATGACTAGAAAATTCTTGTATACCTGCCTGGCTATAATAGAGAAACCTACTGGAGTGGACACTAAGAAGGGTTTTGCTAATGTCTCAGGACTGACTCCAAAATTAATAACTATGTAGGGGTTACAAAAGAAAGTTAAGCCTCGAGATCTAACAAAGCATAAACATGTAAATAAAAGACCTGCAATGCACCAGTAACCACATCAAGAGAACTTTCATGATCCTATCGGGATTTGATTGCATACAATCTGTTTAGGCGCTGACCATTGGTTGTACTGGAAGTGGCACCCTGCTGAGTCGGGAGACCGAATGGAATTGGGGGACGATTGGAATGACCCTGCTGACCACTCTTTGGTCAATCTCTAACTCTGTGTCCTGTCTTGCCAAACCCAAAGCATACATCACTTCCAACTCTACACACACCCTAATGGTTTCTACTGTATTTCTTGGAAAGAGGATTAGTGCGATCACTATTCACACTACCTTAGGGCTTATTGCCTAGCGTCTTATCCCGATTATCATTTTTGAACATCGGCACTAGAACACTATTTGAAAATGGAGCTGGGGCTAAAACTTTTTAGTGGAATTAAGGACAATTCCAACCCTCTAATCTCGACTGAGCAAAACAAAAGCTATCTATCATAGCCTTTTTATTCTCTCTTTCCTCTTCTTAACCTTTTACTCCTAAATATGCTGAGCATGGACTATCAACCAAGACAAGTCCATCTCCTTAATCAATATAGCAGTCCTATACTCCTTGACCACGCTATCAGCTACACCAGAGATGAACTTACTATACCATATTAGAAGCATACATGGCTAGCTAAGTAAACTTAAGTGAATACCCTCTCACACTCGTGTTCCCCTACTTCAAATTGATAAACTCCTATACCTTAGATTCCCTTAAATCCAAGGGAAAGTACCTATCTAAATAGGTTGTAGCAAACTACTCCCATTTAATAGGCCCTGTATTTGCACCTCTATCTCTCTTCCACTACTTATACCAGGTGTGAGCTATTTCCTGTAATTGGTAAGCACCCAACTCTGCACTTTCACTAGAAGTCACACCCATAATGTCAGTTACCTTCTAAACTATATTCAGGAACTCCTGCGGATCCTCATCAGACTTGGATCCTAAAAACTGAGGGGGATTTAATCTGGTAAAGTCCCGAATCCTAGCTGTAGTAGTATTAGCCACTAGAACAATTAGGACAGCAACCTGTTGATTATTCTGAGTTACTATTTAGTGAGCCAAAGTAGTGAATGCAACTCTGAATTAGGCATAAGAGACATGCTCGTTCAGGGGATCTTCCTAAATAGGCGGAGGTGCGGGCTGATTTCCATTTCTCCTTTTGTTATTCTTTTTGGGAGGCATGTTCTGTAAATGGAAAGAAAATTAAATTATAAAGAGATTTTAAATTGAGCTCATGCTAATTCACACGACATAAATACTGAAAGAAGGGAATTTTTTCCTAAAACATCTTATAGCCTTTTGTCCATAAATGCAGCGCGTTTCACACCTATGCACATAACTTTACTCGACGTGTCTTTCAGACTCCCTAAGATATTTTAAAACATTAATATTTGATACCAAGTTTGTAATTACCTGGGAGTACACCCTGTATGTCACACGGTGCTTACGGTCACAAATGACCACAAGCTAACCCATAAGCTGGTGCCTACTGTGAGCACTGAATAAAATAGATAACAAAAGATACACATATGTAGAATAGACTAAATTCTCCATAGGGTTTTAAATACTAAAACATTTCTAAATCATAAATCTGAAATCAACTATCGAAAAACAATTGCGTGAAAATTGAAAAAAATAATGATAGATTGACTAACTATTTGAAAGTGTCTGAAAACCTCTAAAACTGACTGAATAAGAGTTGATGGGACAGGCCACAACTAACTCCAACTGTCTAACTGGAAATAAAAAATTGAAATAAACATAATCAGTCCTCAAAATATGAGGACTCACCACTATTATTGTTGCTGATGCATTGGAATGTCTAAGTGTTGTCAGGAACCTAAGCATCTGAATCTATGATATAAAACATAGTGCAAGAAATGAGTATGTGGTCAGTAATTTAAATATACTTGTATGCTAGGTAGGGTTAGGCTGATATGTATGGGCTCATGTATATGAATAATAATTGACTGAATGAATAACCTGAGATAACTGATGCATAGTATATGTGGAAGCTGTAAAATCTGAGAATACATGACCAAGCATATAACATGATACTGAAATAGTCTGTAAACTAAAATACTGGAATCTGACAACTACATAAATGATAACTACATGTTATGGCCAATGGAAACCTGAACTGAATTATACGAAATACTGAACTGATATTGTGGGAGTTATCATCTAATCGACATGCCACAACATAAGCAAATTGGGGTCCAACCTTTGAACCTAGTTAGAAGGGTGTCAGTACTGTGCCCCAAGTACTAACAATGACTGTGTGGATCTACTAAAAAGTCACTCTCAACTGGCAGGTGCTCTAATGATATATGTATCAACCCTCAACTGGCAGTTTATCATCTCTAAAGCTGGCTATGTAGTTCTGGAACCAAGGGACTGCTACAAAAGGTCACACCCTCTACTAGAAGGTGATCCCCAATCCTTGGGTTCACTCGGTGCTAAATTCTACCTATAGTTGAACTAATCTAAGTTTAACTGACTATGATAAATGATTGGGTGTATAATGCTCATATATAAATATATCTAAAAATCATTCTTAAACATATTGAGACAAGTAAACAACTAAATTTTGGGTTTTTATAATCCCCAGCACTGAACAGAAGTATCAATATGGACACATGAAAGCTTAAAAAAACAAAATAGGGGATCATAGTTCAAAATTCATCTCTTAGGCATTTCATCAAACACTTGAAATTTATGAACTTAAGAATGTGAATAGTTTAATTCATGGGATTATAATAGAACTTCAATACAAAAATCATGGGTTAAGGATATAACATGCAAATATCATCCTTCAAACATGTCAAGGGAGAATTCCAACAAAAACATATGTAAACATGGTATAAAAATCAAAATTCATGAAAGTTCATGGATATAATTCTCAATATCATGTAAAAATTACAATTTGAAACTTAAAAAATGGATTCTTGGAATCCATGAGTGAAAAGGATCCATGGATGAATATCTAACATACCTTAAAAGCTTAGATCTTTGAAAAGAAACAAAATTCCTTAAGCTTTCTTAGAGATTCTTGTAATTGTGAACTTTTTTTCTTGATTTTTCTAAAAAAGAAAGGAGTTTAATTTAATGAACTACGGATGAGCTTAGGGTTTATTTTTGAGTAAAATTGGGGATTTTGGGAATAATATGCCTTAACTGAAGCCAAATCCCGTGTTAATACGAATTGGGGTGATGGGAAAAGTCGAAACTGCTCTTCTGCAATTTAAATTCATAACTGGGATGTTGATTAGGCCATAACCACGAGGCGCTAATGATATCACAATTCCACCGCAACACAGTGCAATTGCATTGACCTACTAGTATCGAAATCCAAACACGATCCAAACCTCATCCAAAATATTCGAAACTTTCTCAAAACATGCTACTTACACCCCTGAGTATGAATTAACTCAAAAACTTATGTCTCGGGGTAGGAAAGGTTACTTTATAAATCATTAAAGTTAAGAGGCCAAAATAATGCTAAGTCCTCAACACTTAGCTAAATTTTCAGGTTCTAAGCCTCTTATGCATGCACTATGAGCTGAACTGAGCTAAGTCTATTACGGGGTATTACAAAGAATCTCCCATAAGTAAAATAAAAAAATATTTTAGAAATTAAGTGTAATGAGTCACAAGCTTTATTCAGATGTTGTTTTATGATTTATGCTTATGTTATTTCAGCTTTCTATTTTATTCATGATCAAGGTGAGTCTATTTACACTTAACATGCATGTTTTTAAGCTTATGATATATATCAGTTTTTATGTACTGCATACACCCTTATATACTCAGTATATTCCAAAATTATTTACCATATATTTGTCTATTTGGGTATATTATTTTATAATATAGGTATCAGTTATAGCCACATCATGATCAGGCAGTTTGCAACTTTCAACCAGTAGGTGATGAGTTCTCATTATCCTAAGACTCAAGTACTTTTTTAGAGTTATTATTTTATTTCTATTTATTTTTATTTATTAGATATAGTTGGGATCATGTCATGACTACCTGTAGTCAGTATTAGTAGAGGTTTCATAGACAGTCAATCGGAGTTGATGCATTCAGTTTCAGTTGTAGTTTTCTTTTACATAATCCAATGTTGTAAATATTTTACTGTATTATATAAAACATGTTCAGCTAATTACATTACTTCTGCTTAATATTTATATTTTTATGTATTTTTATTTAATTTCTCATGAATTATGCTAGTATCATTGATTAACTTGGGATCACTTGTAGTTCTAAGTACCGTGTGACATCTAGGAAGGTAGTCTTGGGAAATTACAATATTATGATGATTTTTCCATACCCTATATTCTAAATTGAGTTTCACTCTTTCATGTGCAAATGGCGAGGACTATATCTAGTTAGCCTAGGGATGCAGATCTGACACCTGAGGAGAGAGACAAACCTAGGGAACAAGGCAAGGGTCTTGGATGGGATCAAGGTATAACACGGGCATAAGAATCTACCCCTTTTTGAGGTAGTACATGATACAATGCTAAGTGTGTATCAAGAGATTCCAACCAACACTAGAACAAGAAGATGAACAACAAAGTGCTAGTGAATCAAAAATGGCCACACACGGCTTCACTAGGCTTGCAACACTTGTTTGAACTAGAAAAGTGAGTTTAACAACAAGAACAACAAAGACAATATTGCTAGTGAATCAAAAGAGCCCCACAGGGCTTCACTAAACTTTTATATTCAAAAACACAATGTTAACAAGATTTACAAAGAAAGAGATAGAAACTTGACACATAATATTCATTAATCTAAGAGCCTTAACAAGAGAAAGGACCCTAAGACTAATAAATATCAATACCAAGTTCTTACTTGGACCAAGAGGAACTCAAAGAACCTCAAGAACCTAGTTTCTATCCAAGATACAAAACTAGTATCAGTCTACTAGTGAGAATTTGGTTTTGTCCTCTCCAAATGATGAGAAAGAGAAGTCAAAAATTTACAAGTCTTTGTTTCTTGAATAATAGGAATGAACTAAAGCAAGACTAGCCCTATTACATGGCTTATATAGTTACTTAGAAAGGAGGGACAAAGACCAAATTACCCTTGGCATTTAAGTGGGTGGGTTTGGGGTGTCTTGGTGGGCCTCTTTACATTTTATTAAATATAGGCCCTTAGATAGGCTCACAAGGGCCTCATACATGGCCAAGAATATGAACAAGGCTTGGAGTCATTGCAACTCACATGCTTGGCTTCGTATGAAAGGTCTTAAGCTAGGAATTCTCGTATCATCCTCTCCATCTTGAAGGGAATTTATCCTCAAATTCAGATCATTGCCATCCTCCACCATTTCCACCCGAGAGAGATCACACACGTTGAAAGTGTTGTGCACTTGATATTTCGGGGGTAGATCAATCTTGTAGGCATTGTCATTGATCCTTTCTAATACTTGGAATGGGCCATCACCCCATGGCATCAACTTATTATTCCTTTGAGATGGGAATCTATCCTTCCTTAGGTGCACCCACACCCAATCTCCTGGTTCAAGAATGAGCTTTCTTCTTCCTTTGTTGGCTCGCCTCGCAACTTCTTGGTTTTTCTTCTCCAACCGCAACCTCACCTTCTCATGTAGATTTTTCATGGCCTCGGCCCATTTGCTTCCATCTAAGCTTATCACAAGATCACTTGGCAAAGGGGTTAAATCCAAAGAGGTGAGGGGGTTGATGCCGTATATACACTCAAAGGGTGTCATCCCCATGCTCGAATGTATAACATGATTATAAGCAAACTCAATCAACGGTAAGTGCTCCTCCTAAGAATTCATTTTTCCTTTAACCATCGACCGTAGCATAGACTCTAAGGTCCTATTTACTACTTCCGTTTGGCCATCGATTTGTGGGTGGAATGAAGTCAAAAACAAACACACAAATTGGCTTAGGAATTTAGAATCCCTATCACTCACTATGGTCCTCGGAACACCATGAAGTTTTACAACATTATCAACAAACAAAGAGGCTACGCTAGGCGCATCATCACATTTAGAACAAGAAACAAATTGAGCCATCTTGGAAAACCGTTCCACCACGACAAAAATACTATCCCCCCCCCTTCTAGTCCTCGGCAATCCCAACACAAAGTCCATTTATATGTCAAGCCAAGGACGCAAAGGGGTGGATAATGGGGTGTACAACCCGTGGGGTTAGAGCCGTGACTTGGCTCCTTTGCACTCAACACATTGGCCACAAATTCGGGCCACATCCTTGTGCATTTTAGGCCAATAAAATTGTTCTTCCAAAATTCTGAGGGTCTTCTCGAGCCCAAAATGGCCCATTAGACTGCCATTGTGTGCTTCCCTCATAAATAATTCTCTCCATGAACTTGAGGGAACACACAATCGTCTACCTTTAAACAAGTATCCATCAAATTTGGTATAGGGATGAGAACCCCTATCCGTAACCCACCTATCCCTTTCCAACTCTTCACTTTCCCTGTAGATAGGAGCGAAGTGAGGGTCCTCAGGATATAAAAACTTGAGGCTTTCAAACCCCATCAACTTAAATGATAAAGTAGACACAAGCACATGTTTTTGGGACAAAGCATCGGCAACCACATTTTCTTTACCCTTCTTGTATTGAATAACATAAGGGAAAGTTTTAAGAAATTCAATCCGTTTGGCATGCCGCCGGTTAAGCTTGTCTTGTGCCCATAGAAAATTCAAGGATTCATGATCCGTTCGGATCACGAATTATTTAGGCCACAAATAATGTTGCCAAGTGGCCAAGGCTCTAATCAAGGCATACAACTCTAAATAGTATGTAGAGTAGTTTAGAGTTGCTCCTTTGAGCTTTTTGCTAAAGTAGGCAATAGGCTTCAATTCTTGCATTAAAACCTATGCCGACTTTGCTTGCATCACATTTGACCTCAAAAGTTTTGTCAAAATTCGACAATTGTAGCAAAGGGGTCGAGATGAGCATAGCTTTCAAGTCCTCAAAGTCCTTAGCTTGTTCATCTCCCCACTTGAAAGGCCGATCCTTTTTAATCACTTCGGTCAAGGGGGCGGCAATGGTGCTAAATCCTTTGATAAAACGTCTATAAAAACTATCCAACCCATGGAAGCTTCTCACTTCACCTACGGTTTTGGGAGTTGGCCAACTTTTAATGGCGTCAATCTTAGATTCATCCACTTTGACCCCTCTTGAGCTCACTACAAACCCAAGAAATACAACCTCATGGACACCAAAAGAACACTTTTCTAGATTAGCATATAACTTCTCCTTTCGGAGGACATCAAACACACATTGTAAAGGCTTTACATGCTCATCTAAGGACTTACTATACACCAATACATCATCAAAATAAAAAACAATAAACTTTCTGATAAATGGCTTCATCACATGATTCATTAGCCTTATGAAAGTACTTGGAGCATTTGTTAGGCCGAATGGCATAACCATCCATTCATAGAGACCGAATTTGGTCTTGAAGGCAATTTTCCAATCATCACCCGGTTGCATACGAATTTGGTGATAACCACTCCTCAAATCAATTTTAGAAAACAAACATGAACCACTCAATTCATCAAGCATATCATCTAACCTAGTAATAGGGTGACGATATTTTACCGTTATCTTGTTGATGGCTCGGCAATCAGCGCACATACGCCAAGTCCCATCTTTCTTAGGAACTAGTATCATCGAAACCACACAAGGGCTCATACTCTCCTTGATATATCCTTTGTTGAGGAGTTCCTCAACTTGGCATTGCAATTTCTTGGTATCAATCGGGTTGCTCCTATAAGTCGGTTTGTTGGGTAATTATGAATCCGGCATAAAATCTATTTGGTGCTCAATTCCCCAAAATGGGGGCAACCCTTGCAGTAATTCCTTTGGAAAGACATCCTCGTAATCCTGCAAAACATGAGAAATAGGAGGATAAATGGAAATGTTAGTGGCGTTAGTGTTAAAATAATGAGCCAAGAGGAGCATCAAAGTGTCCTTGTCATTATCCACAAATAATTCTTTCCTCCTAGCCATCATCATCACACTTCCTTACCTCTTAGAAATTAGGAGCCCATCGGTTTCCCCTACTCCCTCACTCTCGAGTTCTACTCTTTTTTCCTCACTCTCGACCTTCTTTCCCTTTTCCCTCAATTCCTGCATCTTTTGGTATAATTCATTCCCTTAGGAAGGCAATAATGGATGAAGAGCTACCTTTCGACCATCCTTTTCAAGTGTATACCGATTGGACCTTCCATCATGTTTGGTTGACCTATCATATTGTCAAGGCCTTCCTAACAACAAGTGACAAGCTTGCATTGGTATCACATCACAAAGCACCTCGTCATGGTAGTTGGCTACCTTAAAATGTATCACACATTGCCTTGTGACCTTTAACTCGCCGCATTTATTCAACCATTGCAACTTGTAAGGACTAGTGTAAGATGTAGTCGGTAATTTCAAGAAGTTCACCATCGCAACACTAACCATATTCGCACAACTTCCACTATCTATCACCATAGTACACACACTTCCCTTCACAAGACATTTAGTATGGAATAAATTCTCCCGTTGGCTAGGGTCATCTATCGCCTTACTAATCATGGAATGCCTCACTACAAAGTTTGGAACCACACACTCCCCTTCTTGCGAATAAGCATCCTCACAATCATCATCATGTGGCTCATTTTTGGGTTTCTCTCCATCTTGAGGCTTGGCCTTATTCTCTTCTTTTTCAAGACCCACTTCCTTACCAAGGTAATACAATCTCCCTTCCCTTAGGATCACATTGCGCCGGTTTAGACATTCATTGGATTTATGTCCCCAACCTTGGCACTTGAAACATTGGAACCCTTTAGGATTAGGATATTTGTGAGCTTCTTACCAGGGAGGAAATTTATGGACTGTTTTAGGCTCAGACAGCCTTATAGTGGGGGTTTGGTCCTTGCTTTTAGGCCAACTCGAAGATGGTTGAACCATATCTTTGTTCCTCGACCAACCCGAGGTTGATGGTCCCTTTGCCTTGATCGATGACCTCTCTTTAAGATCCCTTTCAATCTCAAGAGCCGCTTGAAAAATCCCTTCAATGATATCAAACTTGTGAAGCATCAAATGAGTGGAGATCTCTTTGTTCAACCCAAACTTGAACCGAATGATGTCATGGCCAATTTGTTCTCCCCGATGATCAAGCTTCAACATGAGTTATTGAAACTCGTCATAGTATGCCATAACACTTTGATTCCCTTGTCGTAAATTGTACAACCTAGCAAGCAACTCATGACGATAACTTTCGAGAAGATACTGTTGCCTCATTAGGTACCTCAATCGAAACCATGGTGGTGGTTGTCCCTCTACCAACTCGTTGCCAAACCGCTTGATGTATTCCCATCAAGTGTTAGCATAGACTTCAAAATGAGCTATGGCATAACAACTCTTCTTCTCCTCCGAGATATCATTCACTTGAAATACTTTATCACACACCGACTCCCAAGAAAGATACACCTCGGGGTCACTTTCACCCTTAAATATAGGTAGGCTCAATTTGATAGTATTGATGCCTACGTCTCTCTCTAGGTGTCGGTTTCCCCTTTCTCCATACCCTCGGTATCTCCTTGGATCCACCCGACCTTCTCTCATCTCTTCCTCCCTCATGTAAGCATCGTCAAAGGATCCATACCCTTCATAATCCTTTCTACCATATTCCTCAAGGTGGACGGGATGATTTTGGACTTTTGGAACTTGATTCGGAGAAATTAGATTTTTAGAGGTGGTGGTCTTTGGTTTAGTGAAGCTTGGAAGGGGGGTTCAGATTTTGTGGAGGCATTTGATGTCCGAGTACCTCTTGTGGAACTTGAGACATTTGGGAATGAGTTGGTCTATTGGAGTCTCAATTTAGAGGGTTATAAGTGGTTTGGCTTGCAGCATTTAGTGGAGCTAGTGAAGGATTTGGAAATTGTGGCCATGTTTCGGGAGTAACGGTGGCGGAGGAACTTCTATCATGCCCACTTGACGAAACATGTCGAGGAGTAGAAGGATGAGGGTTTCTTTGACTCTCCACTTGTTCTAACCTCCTAATAGTTGTCACTTCTCCCCTTATGGCTCCCACTTCCGTACTCAACCTTTCAAGAGCTCGGGTCATAGCCTCAAGAGTGACCCTCATATTCTCCATTTCATTAGAATCCACGATTTAAGACATGGTTCCCTCCATTATCAAGGTATCACCTACACAAGAAACAAACAAGTTAGTTTAAAATCCCTCTCCTCACTCACACTTTCTTGGTTCACTCACACTCAAGTTCTACAAGAGTTGTAGATTGGCTAGGAACCCGTGAATCCATAAGGTATGAGTATGCTCTTTCTCGGAATGGATTCTTGTTTAAAACTCAAAGAATTCTCGCCGGACTAGAGCCAAGAGTTACAACGTATTCAAACGACAAAACCACACAAACAAACGTTGACACGAAGACAAGGCTTCAAGTGAATAATTGACAAGCTAGTAGGAATGTACTAGTTTGTTAATTAGTTCTCAAGTCAATTAGAGAAAACTAGGAATCAATAATTAGAATCTAGAACATCCAAATTTGATCTTAATTATCACGTGAACAGTAACTAGGGTGATGTGGCAGCATGTCAATGGTCGCGGGTCCACATAAATAGTTCATCATCTTGAAGTCTTAGTCCCCTTAGATCTTTTGTAATGGATAACTTGTTATTGGGATGGAAAACATAAAGTGTTGTAACATTTTTCAAACCCCTTTTTTTTCTTTTTTTTCAAACTCAAAAGGTGATGTTTAACCTTACTAGTCCCACAAGACAAGGTTCCTTATTTTAAGGAAAAGTGGTTGTCAAGTCTTGAAAAGGTGATGTTGGCAAGTCTTCTCACAAACAATTTTCAATTTTGTCTTACAACCTTTTTGGATCTATTTATCTTTATAGAAGTTAAGACATAAGATGAGGAGAAGTTTAGGATGAACACAACATCAACACCTTCAAAAACACAACAACAATACACCACAATGGTCACTTCCAAGTTTTTTTTTTCACAACACAATTCTCTTTTTCAGTATGCTCAACTTAGATTTAGACACCCTTTTTGTTGATGAGAAAGAAACCAACACAAGAAACAACTAAACAAGTAAAACTTTTGTAGATCTACAACCAATTTTTTTACCAAAATTTTCAAGAACACACATTTTGGTAAGAGCTTTCCAAGATTGTTTTTGTAAGAACAAAACCTAGCCTTGAGCTTTGATACCAAATGATACAATGCTAAGTGTGTATCAAGAGATTCCAACCAACACAAGAACAACAAAATGAACAACAAAGTGCTTGTGAATCGAAAATGGCCACACACGGTTTCACTAGGCTTGCAACACTTGTTTGAACTAGAAAAGTGAGTTTAACAACAAGAACAACAAAGACAATATTGCTAGTGAATCGAAAGAGCCCCACACGGCTTCACTAGACTTTTATATTCAACAACACAATGTTAATAAGATTTACAGAGAAAGAGATAGAAACTTGACACACAATATTCATTAATCTAAGAACCCTAACAAGAGAAAGGACCCTAAGACTAATAAATATCAATACCAAGTTCTTACTTGGACCAAGAGGA